>NC_057797.1:227261377-227334215 GCF_018294505.1 Triticum aestivum
CGGGCCACCGCTCCGCCCCGAGCCGGCCGGCCGCCGCCCCGGCCTCTCCTCCACTCCGGCGAGCTCCCCATGCCCGGCCTCCTCCTCTCCAAGTCCGGCAGCTATAGTAACGGCGGCGAACCTCGGGAATCGCGCCAGATCCAGATCTGGAAAAAAAATCATCTCGGTTGACTTTTCTTCCCCGAACCTTAATTTTTGTGCATATTTTGACTGGTGATATCTCCGCATCTGTAGCTCCGTTTTGGACATATAGTATATCAAAATGTTCTTCTCGACGAGTACATCATTTCATTCCATTGCATCATTTTCATTTGAGCTCATCTTGATGCCCGAAATGCTGCTAGAAGGGGGCTTCGTGAGATATTTGTCAGATCTGCTAGTTCATCTTAGACTTTTGTCATTTTTGCCATGATTGTTGTGTGCATGATATGCCTGTAAGTCCTTCATATATCTTGTTAAGGATTTTGTCTTCTTTCCAGAGGTGCAACCCATGCATTTTTAGGATGTGTGTGGTGACTTGTGCAAGCTTGCAAAGTGAGGCACCCGGTAAACCTGTTTTCAGGGACTTTGTAGTTTTCACTTAAGTCTGGGATTATTTAGTTCATGATGCCATATGTTCTTGCTGTTTCCTAGTGATCCATGCCTCTTTTGAGGATGATCAGTAAAGGAGTTTTGTTAATCTTGTTATGCTCTATCCATCCATGTCTTTACTTGCAATTATGGAGCACCCTAGATTGAGTCAATCGAGCTCTACTTTTGCTTCGTGGTGAATCTAGGTAGATCGTCAACTCGTTTGCGATTTTGCCGATGTTATTGTAGTTGATCCGTGCATGCTATGCCATTGTTCTTGCCATGTCTAGCTAGAATTTTATCTCTTCTTTATGGATGTATGCTTGCCTTGCCATGACTTGCACCGTAGTGAGTGCATCAAGCTCGTTTACATGCCTTCGTGAGTTATATTTCAGCATGTCAGTTTTCACCAAGTCTGAAAACTGATTATGTTTTTGCTATGTTCGTGTGCCCGTTAGTATATTTTGTGAACCCTTCTGGCCCCAGGCCACTTTGGGTATTTTGTTAAGCTTGTTGAGTAGCTCCATGCCATGTTCTTACTTGTCTTAATCAGGTCATGTATCATGTTGTTTTGCTGCTCCGAAGAGGGCTTCGTGATCTGAAATTTCAGACAAGTGTTAATTTCACTAAGTCTGAAATCTGTTTTGCATTTGCGTTTTTGCCATGCTTGTTTGAACCTCATAATGGATGAATTGGCCGTGGCTCAGTGCTAGTATTTTGTTAAGCATCTTGTGTGAATCCCTGCCATGTATTTTGTTGTCATGTTTGGTGGCTGTAGCATGTTCATCTCATTGCATTTAGATGCCTACTTGCTGTAAATCACAGACCGGTGTCAACTTTGAATCGCTTGCCATTTCCAAACCGTAACTCCGATTCCGGCGTTCTTTATATCGTTTTCAAGCGATTTCATCTCATCTTTCTAGTGGCACCCTTGGAATTCCAAGTTGAGGCCAGGTTCATGCATATCCTGTTATATCTTGCATTTTGCATCCCGCTCGTATCCCGCATAGCATATCATCATTTCATCATATTGCTTGGTCTTGCACGTGGTTGATTGTATCCTTGTTTCTTGTTTGTCTTGTTGGGTAGAGCTGGGAGACGAGTTCGCTACCGAGGAGCCAGTTGAGTTTGCTCTTGAGGATCCAGTCAACTCTGACAACTGTGCAGGCAAGATGATCATACCCTCGAAATCACTACTATCTTTGCTATGCTAGTTTGCTCGCTCTTGCTATGCCAATGCTACGATGCCTACCATTTGCCTGTCAGCCTCCCAATTTCCATGTCAAACCTCTAACCCACCTTGTCCTAGCAAACCGTTGATTGGCTATGTTACCGCTTTGCTCAGCCCCTCTTATAGCGTTGCTAGTTGCAGGTGAAGATTGGAGGCCGTTCCTTGTTGGAACATTTATTTACTTGTTGGGATATCATTATATTGCTATGTTATCTTAATGCATCTATATACTTGGTGAAGGGTGGAAGGCTCGGCCTCTCGCCTAGTGTTTTGTTCCATTCTTGCCGCCCTAGTTCCCGTCATACCGGTGTTATGTTCCCGGATTTTGCGTTCCTTACGCGGTTGGGTTATAATGGGAACCCCTTGATAGTTCACCTTGATTAAAGCTTTTCCAGCAATGCCCAACCTTGTTTTACCATTTGCCACCTAGCCTTTTTTTCCCCTTGGGTTCTGTAGACTCAAGGGTCATCTTATTTTACCCCTCGGGCCAGTGCTCCTCTGAGTGTTGGTCCACCTGTCAGCTGCCGGTGGCCACCAGGGGCAACTCTGGGCTGGCCTACCCGTACCTAAGACAATCTGAGTGTGCCCTGAGAAAGAGATATGTGCAGCTCCTATCGGGATTTGTCGGCACATTCGGGCGGTGTTGCTGGTCTTGTTTTAACCTGTCGAAGTGTCTTGAATTACCGAGATACCGAGTCTGATCGGAACGTCTTGGGAGGAGGTCTATTCCTTCGTTGACCGTGAGAGCTTGTCATGGGCTAAGTTGGGACTCCCCTGCAGGGTTTGAACTTTCGAAAGTCGTGCCCGCGGTTATGGGCAGATGGGAATTTGTTAATGTCCGATTGTAGATAACTTGAACCTTAATTAATTAAAATGAATCAACTGAGTGTGTTACCGTGATGGTCTCTTCTCGGCGGAGTCCGGGAAGTGGACATGGTGTTGGAGTAATGCTTGCGCAGGTTGTTCCTCTAGCTTTTCACGCTTGCGCTTTGCCTCCTCATCTCGCTCTCTTTTGCGTATAAGATAACCACCATATATGCTAGTCGCTTGCTGCAGCTTCTCATATTTTGCCCTACCCTTCCTATAAGCTTAAATAGTCTTGATCGCGAGGGTGCGAGATTGCTGAGTCCCTGTGGCTCACAGATACTATAACTCCAGATGCAGGTCCAGGTGATTCCGCTCCAGGTGACGAGTACGAGCTCAAGTGGGAGTTCGACGAAGACTCTCAGCGTTATTACGTGTCTTTTCCTGATGATCAATAGTGGTGCCTAGTTGGGGTTTGATTCGGGACCGTTGTCACATGTTGGGTTCTCTTTTATTTTGGCGCCGTAGTCGGGCCTTGAGTGTATGGATGATGTAATGTTATTTATGTACTTTGATGTGACGTGGTGAGTGTAAGCCAACTATGTTATCCCCCCCTTTATTATTCATATTACATGGGTTGTTGTGAAGATTGCCTAACTTGCGACATATGCCTTCAATGCGATTATGCCTCTAAGTCGTGCCTCAACACGTGGGAGCTATAGTCGCATCGAGGGTGTGACAAGTTGGTAATCAGAGCCTTCCCTGACCTTAGGAGCCCCATTGCTTGATCGTTTTTAGCGGCCGAGTTGTGTCTAGAAAAATGTTTTGAGTCTTTAGGAATTATATATCGGAGAGATTAGGAATTCTTTTTACTTCCCAGTCTCCTCATCGCTCTGGTAAGGCATCCTGACGTAGAGTTTTGACACTTCTCTTCTAAAATTTCACTAATTTTTTTTAGGATCACGCGGGTATCTTGGAATCGTTCCGATGGTTTTATGATGAGAACATTGTCTTGGTGCCTCCTGTCAGGGGTTTAGTGGAAGTGTCCCGGGGAGTTGAGCTCTGAGGTGTTGTCATCATAATTTTATCGTTGCAGTTCTGGAATACCTGAGTCTAGTACGCCGACATCGAAAATCTCTTTTATGCAGTTCGTTGGTGAGATAACCTCGACGCCACCCAGTACTGGGGCGGGAGTTCGGGAGTATCGCCATAACTTGTATAATGGATGCTTTTCGAAGGTTGAGGTAGATGGTTTCCGAAGTTTTCTTGGTTATGTGTTGAAGGATGGATACAACTGGATGTAGGATTTGCTAGTTTGGGTGAGATATTATGCTTCCCCTGTATCCCCAACACCTGATTGCATAATCGGAAAGGTTCGGGAGTTTCATAGGTGGGAATTCTAGTAGCTCTAGTTCTTCTTCCATGGATATTGGTTTGAGATTGGGATTTCTTACCGATTATTCGTTCTCGAGCCGTATCTTGTTGTTTTACTTCTTCTACCTTAATTCTACGTGGCTTCTCAACTTATGGATATGTGACCATTTGAAGAGGAATGCATTCGTTCATTTTGTTCGGATGTGAAGACTATATGTTGCAATTTTCATTCCGTTGGATTCAGCTTCAATATTTATCTGTCAATGTGCTAATGGTGGTCAACCTCTTCAGGATGGCTCCTCCAACGCGCACGACTCTGAATCCTGATCCGCCACCACCTCCGCCTCCTCCGGAGGCATGGCAAGCTGTGATGGCCGCAACCAATGCAAACACACAACTGATCATGCAAATTCTTCGAGAGCACAATCAAGGCAGTCAAGGGAATCAAGGAAGCAATCAGAGTCACTTTGCTACACTCAACCAGTTCCTTGCTAACGGGCCAAAGACTTTCAGCAATTGTGTTGAGGCAACCGATGCTGACGATTGGCTTGTGGATTTGTGTAAGCATTTCGAGTGCAGTAACGCAGGCCTGAGGACTTTGTCAAGTTCGCTTCCTTCCAACTCAAAGATCAAGCCGCAGAATGGTTCCAGCAGTACAAGGACTCCAGAGGTGGACGTGTTATCACTTGGGATGATTTCCGTCGAGATTTCCGAGCTCATCATATTCCGTAGAGCATGGTTGAAAGCAAGCGTGAGGAATTCCGCAATCTGAAGCAAGGCTCTTTGTCTGTCTATGACTATAACAAGTTGTTCCAGAAGCTTGCCCGCTTTGCCAAGCAGGACGTCCCTGATGAGAAGAGCATGATATATCAGTTCAAGGGTGGTCTCAGAGAAGATATTCAGCTCGCTCTTGTTCTCTTCGAGCCCTTGAGATACGATGAGTTCTACAACATGGCACTGAAGCAAGAGGCTGCTCAGTTGAGGTGTGATGCTTCCAAGAAGCGAGTCAGAGATGTTACTCCTTCTTCCTCTACTCAAGTGGCCAAGCAGCAGAAGTTTTGGCTTCCTCCTCCTCCGTTCCGTCAGCCGTATCAGCAGAAGAGCAAAGGTGGCAGTGGTTCTTCCCACCCACCCAACCCTGGCTTTCAGAACAAGACTTCGTCTCAAACTCCAAGATCGAGTGCTCCGTATCACCGTCCGCTTTCAGAGGTCACATGCAACAAGTGCCAACAGAAGGGTCACTATGCCAACAAGTGTCTCAACCAGAGGCGTCTTCCTCCTCCTCCTCCTGTCAGATCGACAAGTTCAGCTGTGGTCAAGCATAACCCCAAGCATGCCAAGGTCAATTTGATGAATGCAGCTCAGGCAGAGGACTTGTCAGATGTGATCATGGGTAACCTTCCTGTTAATGATATTCCTGCAAAAGTTCTTTTTGACACTGGTGCATCACATTGTTTCATCTCGAGACCATTTTCATCTAAGCATGGTTTGCCTTTGCAAATTTTGCCTAGTCCTTTAGCAGTTGTCTCTCCCGGTAAGCGCATGCAGGCTAACTCCATAGTTCCGGATGTTTCTATCACTTTGGGTGACTACAAGTTTCTATCTTCTCCAATGGTTCTCGGTGACTCGGACATTGATCTTATTCTCGGGATGGATTGGCTTTCTAAGCACAAGGCTCAGCTTGATTGTGCAGCCAGGCAGATTCAATTGACTCATTCGTCTGAGGATGTAATTGTCTTTGCCGCTCGGGATAATACTCACATGATTGCATACATGTAGGGGGGGCCTATGCATGTTACATGTCCTTCCAAAGCTTTACTTATTATTCTTCATATATTTATCTAAAGCTTTGATGTATGTTGTCATCAATTACCAAAAAGGGGGAGATTGAAAGGACAAGTGCTCCCTGGGTGATTTTGGTAATTAATGTTAACATATCTCTTGTTGGACTAATACTTTTATCTAGTATATTTCAGAAAGTTCAACAAAGGCGTGGCATGGACAAGAGGATGTGGAGCCCCTTCAAGAAACTAAGGACAAGGATTGGCAAAAGCTCAAGACTCTTCATTTTCATTTTAGAGATCCAAGATCACATTGAGTCCATAGGAAAGCCAATACTATTAAAATTGGGTGAGGTGTTGCTTAATGGCTTGCTTGCTCAAAGTTCTTAGTGATATGCTCCAAAGCCCTCAACCACTTTCTCATTTCCACATATGTCCCAAACCAAAAGCCAAACTCAGCCCCACTGATTTGATCTATCCGGTGCCACCGAGTTCAGTTGACATAGCCACTGCCAGAAACCCTAATCAGTTCGGTGTCACCGACATGGGCTTGCAAACTCTGTTGCCTATTGCAACTATTTTGGTCTCACTGAGATACGCAATCGGTCCCACCGAGTTTGCTGGACTAACTATCTGTTTTGCTTATTACCAAAATCTGTCTCACCGAGTATGTGTAATCGGTCAAACCGAGTTGAGGTTTTTACCCTAACCCTAGCATACCGGTCCCACCGAGTTGATCATATCAGTCCCACCGAAAACTCTAACATTCACATTTTGAACCAAATCGGTCTGACCAAGTTTCTTGATTCGGTCCCACCGAGTTCAGTAAATTGTGTGTAATGGTTAGATTTTGTGTGGAGGCTATATATACCCCACCACCCATCCTCCATTCGTGGAGAGAGCCATCAGAACATGCCTACACTTCAAGCATTCATTTCTGAGAGAGAACGACCTACTCATGTGTTGAGACCAAGATATTCCAATCCAACCACAAGAATCTTGATCTCTAGCCTTCCCCATGTTGCTTTCCACTCAAATCATCTTTCCACCACATCCAAATCTTGAGAGAGAGTTTAGTGTTGGGGAGACTATCATTTGAAGCACAAGAGCAAGGAGTTCATCATGAACACACCATCTATTACCTTTTGGAGAATGGTGTCTCCTAGATTGGTTAGGTGTCACTTGGGAGCCTCCGTCAAGATTGTGGAGTTGAACCAAGGAGTTTGTAAGGGCAAGGAGATCGCGTACTTCATGAAGATCTACCCAAGTGAGGCAAGTCCTTTGTGGGTGGTGGCCATGGTGGGATAGACAAGGTTGCTTCTTCATGGACCCTTCGTGGGAGGAGCCCTTCGTGGACTCGCACAACCATTAGCCTTCGTGGGTTGAAGTCTCCAACAACGTGGATGTACGATAGCACCACCTATCGGAACCACGCCAAAAATCTCCGTGTCTCCAATTGCGTTTGCACACTCCAATCCCATCCCTTTACTTTCTTGGAAGTTGCATGCTTTACTTTCCGCTGCTCATATACTCTTGCCATGCTTGCTTGAAATGTATTGTGAATGTTTAAAATTGTGCTAAAACTCCACCTTAAATTAGAGAAATAAAACTGCTACTTTTCTTTATTAAGGGTCTAATCACCCCCCTCTAGACACCTCTTCTCGATCCTACGACCTGAAAAAGCTATGTCAGGACACCTATTCCGCACATCTTCAAATGAGCTAAAAATTTATGGAGAATTATTTTGGAATATATGAAAATACTGGAGCAAATAACTATAGTAGGGGGGCCACCTGGTGACCACAAGACACCAGGGCACGTCAGGCCCCCAGGTGCGCCCTGGTGGGTTGTGGTCATCCCAGCCTGTCGGTGTCAAAACTGGCGGATCTCGGGTAGGGGGTCCCGAACTGTGCGTCTAAGGTCGATGGTAACAGGAGACAGGGGACACAATGTTTACCCAAGTTCGGTCCCTCTATATGGAGGTAATACCCTACTTCCTACTTGATTGATCTTGATGAATATGAGTATTACAAGAGTTGATCTACCACGAGATCGTAATGGCTAAACCCTAAAAGTCTAGCATATCTGACTATGATTATGAGGATGTCTCTATTGACCTAGCCCTCCGGTTTATATAGGTACTGGAGGGATCTAGGGTTGCACAAGGTCGGTTACAGAGAAAGGAATCTTCATATTTGGTTGCCAAGATTGCCTTCCACGCCAAGGTGAGTCCCATTCGGACACGGGTAGAGTCTTCGGTCTTTGTATCTTCATAGCCCATCAGTCCGGCCCATGTATAATAGGTCGGACACCCGAGGACCCCTTAGTCCAAGACTCCCTCAGTAGCCCTGAACCAGGCTTCAATGACGAGGTGTCCGGCGCGTAGATTGTCTTCGGCATTGCAAGGCGGGTTCCCCTTTCCGAATACTCCAAGATAGTCTTCGGACATAATGAACGTGTCCGGATCTGCAACACAAATACCACACACAACTTTAGAGAATACAATATTGCACGAGTCCAATCCGCTAACAACTTTTTGTAATGTGACATCACATCTGCTTGGTCATCATTTCGAACCGTTTTCCGTCTGCCATTGCACATTTCGAGATGCGGTTTTAATAGCACATCTTGTCGAAGCAGAGATCGTGTCCCCTTATTGCGGGATTCTCATTAATGCGGGCGTGGGTAATATAACCGTGCCATTTACACAACCCTTGGGAATATGCGAGTTTTAAGGCGAGTGGGGAGGCGCTTGATATTCACGACCTTTATAAGGAGATAAGGATTCCCTTTCTTCACCCACGCCTTCTCTCTTTCTCTGCCCTTCCATTCTCGAGCTCCAGCGCCCAAGTCCTCATTCTTTCCGCCTCAAGGAAGCACTCAACCATGTCCGGATCTAGAGGACAAGGAAAGTGGATGACCTCCTCCGTTAGGGAGAAGGACATCACCAAGCTTCGGGAGGCCAAGCATCTGGCGAAAGAAATCGCCCACCGGCTTCCAGCCAAGGGGCAAATCGTCCCCACCCCGAAGCCCAACGAGAGGGTGGTATTCATCCCTCATTTCGTCAGCGAGTTAGGGTTTCCTCTCCACCCTTCCATCCGCGGGCTTATGTTCTATTACGGCTAGATTTCCATGACCTAGCACCGAACTCTTTCCTCAACATCTCGGCATTCATCATCGTGTGCGAGGCCTTCCTCCGCATCCAACCCCACTTTGGACTGTGGCTCAATATTTTCAACGTGAAGCCGAAGGTGGTGGATGGCCAGCATGCGGAGTGCGGAGGCGCCATGGTGAGCAAGCTGCCCAATGTCACATGGCCCAAGGGTACTTTTGTGGAGACCGTCAAGGAGTGGAAGAAACTGTGGTTCTATATCACAGAGCCCCGCGATGCCACTTGGGTCGCAACTTCTGAATTCAAGTCCGGAGTTCCAGTGCGGCTCACCTCCTCGATGGAGAAGGGCCCAAATTGGTCTTCGTCGGACAAGCTGATAGCGCTACAAACGTGCATTCAAAGCATGTTAGATAAAATCATCAAGCTCGTTGACGTAATCCAGGTGATGCTGGTTCACTGGATTCTCCCATGCCAAAGCCGAAGTTGCCCCTTATGGGAATTCGACCTGAAGAAGCACCAAACTTTGGAGAGGATCTTCGGAACCACTCACGAAGATGCCTGGAAGTTTCTCTTTAAGGGCAACAAGACGCCGCCAGCGATAGACTCGGACCGCAGGCACGATATTACCCATTCTGCCAATGAGGTAAGCCTTTCACATCTCCAGACGCATCCTCTGCTTGCTTGTTTCAAGGAGGATATATAAACTTTATTATTTCAGGTATGGACAGAGAGGGCGGAGCAGATTCAATGTTCGGCTCCGCTGCCCGAGGAACCAGTCATCCCGCTCCTGGCGAAGATGCTGGTACCGGCGCCCTATAAGGCGCCGGAGAAGAAGGCCAAGAAGAAGGCCAAGGGGGTCCGGAGTGGCCCCTGCCACAAGGGAGCTTCGGACATGTTGTCCGAAGACAAGACTCACTCCTCCACCGCCGAAGACGATGACGAGGAGGAGGAAGAAATAACCTCTCCCCCTGATGGGGGGAGGAAGAAGAGGGCAGCCTCCACAAATCTGGAGGAGGAGGCGCCCAAGAGAGGGAAGGGTCCGCTTGCGGATAACACCGCGTGGGACGTCGACAGCAGCCCGGAGTGACGCCCCCCGAAACAAGCCCCTGGCCGCGTCGTAAGTACTAAAAACCCACATACGTCCATACATCCGGCCTCTCTTGCTTCGTGATATTAATATGTTCAAATGATGGCATTGCAGTCCGGCCCACGACAGCTCCCAGCGATCCACATCAAGAGGTTCGTTGGATTCGAAGGCGATGGCCAGCGAGTCACCGCCGGCCGCTCACTCTCCCACGGCCAAGGGCGACGACGAGGTGTTGTCCCAAAGGACCTTCCCAGGCCAGGGTGAGGTTTAGGAGGCTGCCAGGGTGACGCCTGAGGGCGGAACATCGGCTACCGTACACATGGGGGAAAGGACCCCCATGGCGACTGGAGATGCGGGCCTTGCTCAATTCGACCCCCAGCCGAATACAAGTCCGGAGACCTATATGTCTCCAGAATCTGGCGAGCAACCTCCTTCGAAAGAAGGGGGTGTGCCTATAATGCTGGTGACCTCTGTCCAACCAGAGGCACCGGATAATCTGCTGGAAGTGATATGAGGCACTTCCATTGTGGATGAACACCGTATCCTTTTGGGTATGGTGATTGAGAGGGTTCAGTCCGTCAAAAGCGGACTGACCGAAGTCTGCGGCAGCCCGCTGACAGGCTTTGAGGTAAGCGACACAAATGAAAAAGTCCTAATATAGACAGTAGCCCCTGAGACACTATCCGGTGTTAGGAAAGAAGAGCCGGACAGAGGATCAATTTATTTACACAGGAAACTAACTCAATATGTCTTATATGAATAAGCACGCATCATTGTTGGCTGCGACCTCACACACTGCCGAAATCTCTGGACTGAAGCAGAGACTGGAGCGGGCCAAGGAGGAGCTCAGCCAAGCGAGGAAGCAGCTAGAAGACCAGCAAGGTATGTAGTGACTTGTTGTATATTCAGAAAGAATAAATGATGCGTATTGACCGTAGTGCCATGATATGTGTAGGAACAGCGACCGAGGTCAAGGTCCTTAGACAGGCCCTGGCCAAGGCCGAGGAGAATGCTACCAAGGCAAAAGCCGCTCGTGAGAAGCACGAGGCCAAGCTTGATGAGGTCCAGCAAGAGCTCCAGGATGCAGTGCAGAAATGCGAATCCTTGGAGCGCGATGTTTCGGCTCGAGAGACTGAACTCGCTAAGGCTCGCCAAAGCGTGGAAGAGGCCCGGGTTGAGGCCCAGGGCGCCTTCCAGGAGATCCAGGAGGCCAGGAAAATCGTCGCAGGTAAGGCATTTAGTATGCAAAGCAAGTATGTGAAGAAGAAGTATCTCTTACTAACCCAGATTCTGAGTTCTCTAGGGGCATTTGTAGATCTGCCGTGCAGTGTGTCGGAAGCTGCGGAGTTCTTCCGAGCCGAAGAAGGGAGCTCAACGGAGAAGCTGTTCTAGTCACAATATCTTGCGCCAGAACATCCAGTGCCCTTTAGAGATCAACTAAAACAGTTGGTCGAGCTGCATAGGGTGGCCGAACTGGCCATGAAGAATTTAATAATCTGGCTGTGGCCTGCCGAAGCTATGCCCGGCAGCTACTTCGGGCTCGTGAAGCGGCTGGTGAGTGCCTGCCCTCGGTTGGATGTCGTCAAGCGGTCGGTCTGCATAGAGGGCGCACGCATGGCCTTCGCCCGTGTCAAGGTGTGGTGGGCGAAGATGGACGCCATCAAGCTTACGACCGAGGGACCGCCAGAGGGCGAGGACAAGTAAGATGCGTATGGACTCAAGTCTAGCAACGGGGGCGTATGTCTCACCATAGTCCATACCATCGACTTGAGTGTAGCCTTCAGCGACAAGACGAGCCTTGTTGCGTACAACTTGTCCATCTTCATCTTGCTTATTTCGAAAAACACATTTGGTACCAATGACATTTTGGTTGTTGTCCAGCTTTTCTACCAATGTCCACACTTGGTTCCTTTCAAAGTTATGTAGCTCTTCATGCATAGCGTTCACCCAGTCCGGATCATCAAGCGCTTCTTCAACCTTCATAGGTTCAATGCTAGAGATGAATGAATAATGTTCACAGAAATTAGCCAAACAACTTGTTAGAGAGAGTGATTCTCCCAGTTTGAATATCGTTGATGATTTGTTCGATGGGATGGTCTCTTGACACTCTTGCTCTAACTCGTGAGAGCTTTTGTTTGGGTCGGGGTGGAACATCTTTCTCATCATCTTGTTCTTCCTCTTAGCGTTCTTCGTTGTTGGTGTTGTTGTTCTCTTGTAGAGGTGGAGAGGGAGGTTAATGATGTTCATCTTGGTGCACATCCTTGTTTTCTTCATCTTGGCGTGTCTCACTTGTGGATGCCTCCAAGTCAACTTGTGGTTCACCTTCTCGTGAGGTAGAAGCTTCCACTTTGACGGATGAGGTACTCTACTTCACCTCCGTTGGGCGAATCTTTCCAATAGACAAGTCTTGGATTGCTTCCGAAGGGTCTTTGTCTCCTACATCAATTGGCAATTGCTCTACTTGCGAGCCGTTAGATTCATCAAACTTCACATCTACCGTTTCTTCAACCTTTCGGGTGAAATTGTTGTAGACACAGTAAGTGTGAGAGTTTGAGCCATAACCGAGTAGGAAACCCTCATGAGATTTAGGAGCAAATTTAGAACGGCGATGCTTATCAAGAATATAGCTCTTTGAGCCGAATACTCGAAACTATCAAACTTGGGTTTTGTTACCGGTGAGAAACTCGTATGCTGTCTTGCCGAGTAGCTTGTGAAGATATAGACGATTTGTTGCATGACAAGCTGTCTCAACCGCTTCCGCCCAAAAGTGTTCTGGCGTCTTGTACTCATCAAGCATCATTCTCTCCATCTCAATAAGAGTCCGATTCTTCCTCTCAACAACTCCATTTTGTTGAGGCGTGTACGTAGCCGAGAACTCATGTGAAATCCCTTCTTTGTCAAGAAAGGTATCCACATTTGCATTCTTGAACTCCATTCCGTTGTCGCTGCGAACCTTCTTGATCTTCACTTCAAATTGATTTTGGGCCTTCCTAGTGAAGTTCTTGAAGATCTTTTGCACCTGCAATTTATCATCAAGAAAGAACACCCAATTAAATCTTGAAAAATCATCGACTATGACTAAACCAAACGAATTTCCACCAAGACTTTTAAAGGCGTTTGGACCAAAAAGATCCATATGAAGCAGCTCGAGCGGTCTTCTCGTGGTCATGATGTTTTTCATAGGGTGGCTTCCTCCAACCTATTTTCCTGCTTGACAAGCACTGCACGATCTATCCTTGTCAAATACAACATCTTTCACTCCAAAGATACGATCGCCTTTAATAAGTTTATCAAGATTTCGCATGCCCACATGACCTAACCTTCTGTGCCACAACCAACCTTCAGAAGATTTAGCAATTAAGCAAGTTCTAGGTTGAGCCTTTTTAGTGAAATCAACAATGTATAGATCACCTCTACGTATACCGGTAAAGACCATTTTATGATTATCTCTTCGAAACACTTGGCAATCTACTTCAGTAAATAGGACATTGAAACTAAAGTCGGCTAGTCTAGATACAAAAAGTAGATTATAACCAAGAGATTCAACGAGCATAACATTTTGGATGGAGCTATCATGTGACATGGCCACCTTACCAAAGCCAACCACCTTACCCTTTGAGTTATCACCAAAAGTGACATACTTTCGAGGGTCGTCATTTTCAGCAAGCTCACGAAACATATCCTTGTCTCCGGTCATGTGATCAGTACATCCACTATCAAGAACCCATTCCTTTCCTTCGACCATGTAGCCATGAATATTAGCCATAAGACAAAAGTGTCTCATAGACTCATCAAGATCAAATTCACTATCATCATCCTCATCATAGTATCCATGTTCAACATCGCCTGGTGATTGATCATCGCCTAGAGAGAGAGATTCATTAGATATGTGATCATGACAATGTTCATCTTTATGAATTCTGATGACTTTTGAGATGATATGACTGATGATTCCAACATCTCCTTTGGCACGCATAAGTTCACCAAGCTCAAATGAACAATCACCAAACTTAGGATCTCTAGGATTCATCTTACTTAAAGCAATTGACTTTTGAAGAATCACATGTTGATTTTGCAATGAATAGTTTGGAAATCGTTCCTCAAGAAATCTCCATATGGTGTAAGCACAATCAAGAGTAGGCAAGCAAACAATCAAATTTCTAGGCAATCCTCTAATGATAAGATTGATAGTTCTAAGATTGCAGATCATGTCAAGAGACTCATCAGGGGTAGGGTGCAAGGGGTCAACAAGGGGTGCACACGGGCTAGTAATGTACTTGTTCAAATGATATTCATTGAAAATATCAAGCATCTGATTTTTCCAGGAATTAAAGAACTCTCCATCAAGCATAGACACTCTACGTCTAAAACTCCCCATCATAGACTCATCCGTCTTCCTCCAATGACGATTAAACCAAAGCAATGGAGACCTATGCTCTGATACCAATTGAAAGGATCGACAAGAGGTGTCTAGAGGGGGGTGATCAGACCCTCAACAAAGAAAAGTAGTAGTTTTTATGTTCTTTGAGTTAAGGTGGAGTTTTGGCACAAGTTTAAACTTTCACAATACATTTCAAGCAAGCATGACAAGAGTATATGAGCAGTGTCGGGGATATACCCCGCGGTATGACCCGGCCAGAGTCGTAACCCGGACGGGACTTGGTAAACCGGCGGATGGTAAACCGGCGGACAGTTAAGACAGATGGCTAAGACAGACGGTAAATCGGCGACTGTTAAACTGGTAGAGTTAAGATAGATGGTAGCACCGGCAGGCAATCATAACCCGGCAGACAATGTTAAACCGGCAGACAATGTTAAACCGACAGACAATGTTAAACCGGCATACAATGTTAAACCGGCAGACAATGTTAAACCGGCAAATAGTGATAACTTGGTTGTCAGGTGTTATGAAGCCCAAGATGTTATTAAGCCCAAGATGTTAAGAAGCCCATGAAGATAAGTTACAATAGTTAAGTCTTAAGTCCGAGTTGGACTCTACATGTAACCCGCCTCTTCAACATATATAAGGAGGGGTAGGGCTCCCCAAAGAGGGACAAGGAAGAAAGAAACAATCTCTAGGGCTAGACACAACTAGAGGAGAGACGGTTTACGACGACTCCCTCGTGATGATAATGAGATCTAGCCTCAAACAGCATGTAGGGTTGTTACCGAATGATGTTTCCCGGGGCCCGAAGCTGTCTAAACCCTTGTCTTGTGTTGCGTCTCTCGATTCCGCTCAATCCCTCTCAAGCTACCACATAGATGCGTTGGCCTTGCGACTAAGTCATCACACTAAGGACATCTGCCGTGACAAATCCACGACAGTTGGCGCCCACTTATCCACTTCCCGTCGTGGCTGCCCGAGACTTCCTTGGTTTTGCTGAGTTAACCTCCTTTTTTTGACTCAAAATCCGAGTTGAAGAGAGTAGCCATATAGGTAGCTTCTGGGTCCTTTTTCGGTGATTGGATAGCTCAACGTACTGCAAGCAGCGATAATTTGACTGATCCCTGGTATCATGATGTGGGGAACAGTAGCACAACAACTTCTGGTGGGTGGCGATTGCTCTTTAAATGAAAGTTTTTGGACGATCTCGATCCGACGACGTGCATGCAGTCTTGACCCGGCCGACTTTGTGGAACCTTAACCCGCCCGGATCGAATTTGAACATATGTTGGTTTGACTACTCGTTGATGATGTAGATATTTCTGCTGCAGTCTTTTCCTTACCCCTTGAATTTTCTCGAGACGTGGGACAACCACGGAAAATTGCAAACTTCTCGATCCCGGGGGAAGATCCCTCTAAGAACTCAACACCACCGTGCGCTAGCCCCACGGTGGGCCCCAACTGTCGTGGATTTGTCATGGCAGATGTCTTGTGTTGAGTCTCTCGATTCCGCTCAACCCCTCTCAAGCTACCACATAGATGTGTTGGCCTCGCGACTAAGTCCTCACACTAAGGACATCTGCCGTGAAAAATCCACGACAAGTAGCGTAAAGTAAAGCATGCAAATTGCAAGAAAGTAAAGGGGTGGGATTGGAGTGTGCAAACACAATTGGAGACACGAAGATTTTTGGCGTGGTTCCGATAGGTGGTGCTATCATACATCCACGTTGATGGAGACATCAACCCACGAAGGGTAACGGTTGCGCGAGTCCATAGAGGGATTCACCCACGAAGGGTCCACGAAGAAGCAACCTTGTCTATCCCACCATGGCCATCACCCATGAAGGACTTGCCTCCTTGGGTAGATCTTCACAAAGTAGGTGATCTCCTTGCCCTTACAAACTCCTTGGTTCAACTCCACAATCTTGACGGAGGCTCCCAAGTGACACCTAACCAATCTAAGAGACACCACTCTCCAAAAGGTAATAGATGGTGTGTTGATGATCAACTCCTTGCTCTTGTGCTTCAAATGATAGTCTCCCAACACTCAACTCTCTCACATAGATTTGGATATGGTGGAAAGATGATTTGACTGGAAAGAAACTTGGGGAGGCTAGAGATCAATATTCTTGTGGTTGGATTGGAATGTCTTGGTCTCAACACATGAGTAGGTATATGCACGTTCTGATGGCTCTATCTTGAATGGAGAGGAGGGTGGAGGGGTATACATAGCCTCCACACAAAATTCTAACCGTTACACACAATTTACCAAACTCATGTGACCGAATAGTGAAACTCGATCAGACCGATATGGTTCAAAATGTGAATGTTAGGCTTTTCGGTGGGACCGATATGATCACCTCGGTGGGACTGATGTGCTAGGGTTAGGGTAAAACCTTAGCTCGGTTTGACCGACTACACAAACTCGGTGGGACTGATTTTGGTAATAAGCAAAAAGAGAGTTGGTCAAGCAAACTCGGTGGGACCGACTGCATATCTCGGTGGGAACGAAATAATTGCAGTAGGCAACAGAGAGTTTGCAAACCCATCTCGGTGAGACAGAGATCCCATCAATGAGACCGAACTGACTAGGGTTTCTGGCAATGGCTATGTCAAGTGAACTCGGTGGCACCGGATAGATCAAATCGGTGGGGCCAACTTTGACTTTAGGTTTAGGACATATGTGGAAATGAGAAAGTGGTTGAGGGATTTGGAGCATATCACTAAGCACGTTGGGCAAGCAAGCCATTAAGCAACACCTCATCCCCTTTTAATAGTATTGGCTTTCATGTGGACTCAATGTGATCTTGGATCACTAAAATAGAAATGAAGAGCCTTGAGCTTTTGCCAATCTTATTTCCTTAGCTTCTTGAAGGGGTTCAGATACGTCTCCAACGTATCTATAATTTTTGATTGCTCCATGCTATATTATCTACTGTTTTGGGCAATATTGGGCTTTATTATCCACTTTTATATTACTTTTGGGACTAACCTATTAACCGGAGGCCCAGCCCATATTTGTTGTTTTATGCCTATTTCAATGTTTCGAAGAAAAGGAATATCAAACGGAGTCGAAACGGAACGAAATCAACTGGAGAAGTTATTTTTGGAAGGAAACCTACCGGATAGACTTGGACCCTATGTCAGAAGATGAAGGAGGTGCTCACGAGGGTAGGGGGCGCGCCCCCTGCCTCGTGGACCACCTTCGGTCCACCAACATACTCCTTTCACCCATATATACCTACGTATCATAAAACTTCCAGAGAGCACAGTAGATCGGGAGTTCCGCCGCCAGAAGCCTCTGTAGCCATCGAAATCCAATCTAGACTCGTTCCGGCACCCTGCCGGAGGGGGCAATCCCTGTCCGGTGGCCATCTTCATCATCCCGGTGCTCTCCATGATGAGGAGGGAGTAGTTCTCCCTCGGGGCTGAGGGTATGTACCAGTAGCTATGTGTTTGATCTCTCTCTCTCTCGTGTTATTGATTTGGCCCGATCTTGATGTATCGCGAGCTTTGCTATTATAGTTGGATCTTATGTTTCTCCTCCCCTCTTCTCTCTTGTAATGAATTGAGTTTCCCCTTTGAAGTAATCTTATTGGATTGAGTCTTTAAAGATTTGAGAACCCTTGATGTATGTCTTGCCATGCGTATCTGTGGTGACAATGGGATATCACGTGATTCACTTGATGTATGTTTTGGTGATCAACTTGCGGGTTCCGCCCATGAACCTATGCATAGGGGTTGGCACACGTTTTCGTCGTGATTCTCCGGTAGAACTTTGGGGCACTCTTTGAGGTCCTTTGTGTTGGTTGAATAGATGAATGTGAGATTGTGTGATGCATATCGTATAATCATACCCACGGATACTTGAGGTGACATTGGAGTATCTAGGTGACATTAGGGTTTTGATTGATTTGTGTCTTAAGGTGTTATTCTAGTACAAACTCTAGGGCTGTTTGTGACACTTATAGGAATAGCCCAACGGATTGATTGGAAAGAATAACTTTGAGGTGGTTTCGTACCCTACCATAATCTCTTCGTTTGTTCTCCGCTATTAGTGACTTTGGAGTGACTCTTTGTTGCATGTTGAGGGATAATTATGTGATCCAATTGTGATATTATTGTTGAGAGGACTTACACTAGTGAAAGTATGAACCCTAGGCCTTGTTTCAACACATTGCAATACCGTTTAAGCTCACCTTTATCACTTGTTACCTTGCTGTTTTTATTATTTCAGATTACAAAAACCTTTATCTACTATCCATATACCACTTGTTTCACCATCTCTTCGCCGAACTAGTGCACCTATACAATTTACCATTGTATTGGGTGTGTTGGGGACACAAGAGACTCTTTGTTATTTGGTTGCAGGGTTGCTTGAGAAAGACCATCTTCATCCTACGCCTCCTACGGATTGATAAACCTTAGGTCATCCACTTGAGGGAAAATTGCTACTGTCCTACAAACCTCTGCATTTGGAGGCCCAACAACGTCTACAACAAGAAGGTTGTGTAGTAGACATCAAGCTATTTTCTGGCGCCGTTGCCAGGGAGGTGAGTGCTTGAAGGTATATCTTTAGATCTTGCAATCGAGTCTTTTAGTTTCTTGTTTTATCACTAGTTTAGTTTATAAAAGAAAACTATAAAAAATGGAATTGAGTTTGTCTCATACGCTTCATCTTTTTAATATCTTTCATGAGTATGATGGAAAGGAAAATTGTGCCAAAGTGTTAGAAGAAGAATGCATTAAAATGTTTGGCATTAAATCTTTGAATGATGAGCATGATTGCAGTGTTGTTAGTATGAATTACTTGAATATCCATGATGCTAATGATATGCAAAGCGACAAGCTTGGGGAAGCTATGTTTGATGAAGATGATATTTTTTGTTCCCCAAGATTTGATGAGCAAATTTATTATGATGAAAGCATGCCTCCTATTTTATGATGATTATATTGATGAAAGTGGATTTGGAGAGGTCATGACTTTATTTTGTGATGAATCCACTATTTCGGAAGAGGTTCCAATTGATTATGAGAACAAAGTTGCTATCTATGATGATTATTGTGATGACTTATATGCTATAAAGAATAATGATATCCATGAAACTTGTCATCATGATTTTAGTCTTTAATTGGATTATGCCTCACATGATAATTATTTTGTTGAGTTTGCTCCCACTATTATTCATGAGAAGAATTTTGCTTGTGTGGAGAGTAATAAAATTGCTATGCTTGTAGATCATGAAAAGAATGCTTTAGGCGCTGGTTATATTGTTGAATTCATTCATGATGCTACTGAAAATTATTATGAGGGAGGAATATATGCTTGTAGGAATTGCAATAATATCAAGTTTCCTCTCTATGTCCTTAAAATTTCGAAGTTATGCTTGTTTCACCTTCCGATGCAAGTTGATTCTTGTTCCCATAAGTTGTTTGCTGAAAAAATCCCTATGAATAGGAAGTGGGTTAGACTTAAATGTGCTAGTCATATTCTTCAAGATGCTCTATTTATGTTACAACTCTTATCTTTTATGTGAGCATCGTTGAAATCATCATGCCTAGCTAGGGGCGTTAAACGATAGCGCTTGTTGGGAGGCAACCCAATTTTATTTTTGTTCCTTGCTTTTTGCTCCTGTTTAGTAATAAATAATTCATCTAGCCTCTTTTTAGATGTGGTTTTATGCTTTTAATTAGTGTTTGTGCCAAGTAGAACCTTTGGGAAGACTTGGGGAAAGTCTTGTTGATCATGCTGTAAAAAAAAGAAACTTTAGCGCTCACGAGAATTGCTGCCATTTTTATTTGGAGAGAGATATTTAGTTAATTCTTTTTTAAGATGATTAGTAGACAAATTACTCAGGTCCAGAAATTTATTTTAGAATTTTTGGGGTTCCATAAGTATACATTTGATCCAGATTACTACAGACTGTTCTGTTTTTGACAGATTCTATTTTCGATGTGTTGTTTGCTTATTTTGATGAATCTATGAGTAGTATTGGAGGGTATGAACCATAGATAATTCATAATACAGTAGGTTTAACACCAATATAAATTAAGAATGAGTTCATTACAGTACCTTGAAGTGGTGATTTATTTTCTTATACTAACGGAGCTCACACGTTTTCTACTTTAAGTTTTGTGTTGTGAAGTTTTCAAGTTTTGGGTAAAGATTCGATGGACTATGGAATAAGGAGTGGAAAGAGCCTAAGATTGGGGAATCCCAAGTCACACCAAGGTAATATTCAAGGATAGCCAAGAGCCTAAGCCTGGGGATGCCCCGGAAGGCATCCCCTCTTTCGTCTTCGTTCATCGGTAACTTTACTTGGAGCTATATTTTTATTCGCCACATGATAGGTGTTTTGCTTGGAGCATCAATTTATTTTGTTAGGATTTGCTTGATGTTATTTAGAACAATGTTTTGCATCTTTTATTTCAATAAAAGTGGCATTGATAGCCTTTACTATGCCTATGTTATAAGTATACATGTTGCTGTTTGAAAACAGAAAGTTTACCGCTGTTGAAATAATCCCCTAGAAAAGTCAGAATGTGATAAAATGTTGAAACCTTTTGAATATTAAGGTCTGATAAATTTAATACAGTGGGAATTTTCTTTCATAATTTTTGGAGTTAGGGAAGTATGGATGTTACAGCATTCTTTACAGACTATCATGTTTAGGCAGATTGCTGTTATGTTTGCATTGTTTGCATATGTTTGCTTCTTTAATGATTCTATTTGAGGATATGACTATTAAATATGCAGAGGCATTTAGTATGCAATGTTGAATAATAATTTTAGTGATTTGCTACAGTAGAGTATGATAAGGTTTTTGCAATGGTTTATACTAACTTATCTCACGAGTCCTTGTTGAGTTTTGTGTGGATGAAGCTTTTGAGATTTAGGGAGACCGTGATATGAGAGGAATTAAGGAGACACAAAATCTCAAGCTTGGGGATGCCCAAGTCACCCCAAGATAATATTTCAATAAGTCTCAAATGTCTAAGCTTGGGGATGCCCCGGTTGGCATCCCACCTTTCTTCTTCAACAACTATTGGTTAGTATCGGTTGATCCTAAGTTTTTGCTTCTTCACATGATGTTTTCTATTCTTAGATGTCATTTTATTTTGTTTTTATTGTTGTTTGAATAAAGTACCAATATCTGAAATTATTAAATGTTAGAAAGTCTTCACATAGTTGCATAATTATTCAAATACTCATTGATCTTCACTTATATCCTTCGGAGTAGTTTGTTGTTTGCTCTGGTACTTCACTTATATCTTTTAGAACACGGTGGTGGATTCGTTTTATAGAAACTATTGATCTCTCATGCTTCACTTAGATTATTTTGAGAGTCTTGATAGCATGGTAATTTGTTTAAAATCCTAATATGCTAGGTATTCAAGAATAATAAAATTCACTTATGAGTGTGTTGAATACTATGAGAAGTTTGATACTTGATAATTGTTTTGAGATATGGAGATGGTGATATTAGAGTCATGTTAGTTGAGTAGTTGTGAATTTGAGAAATACTTGTGTTGAAGTTTGTCATTCACGTAGCATGCACGTATGGTGAACCTTTATGTGATGAAGTCGGAGCATGATTTATTTATTGATTGCCTTCCTTATGAGTGGCGGTCGGGGACGAGCGATGGTCTTTTCCTACCAATCGATCCCCCTAGGAGCATGCGCGTAATACTTTGCTTTGATGTAGATTTTTGCAATAAGTATATGAGTTCTTTATGACTAATGTTGAGTCCATGGATTATACACACTCTCACCCTTCCACCTTTGCTAGCCTCTCTAGTACCGCGCACCTTTTGCCGGTATCATACACCCACCATATACCTTCCTCAAAGCAGCCACCATACGTACCTATTATGGCATTTCCATAGTCATTCGGAGATATATTTCCATGCAACTTTCCACCATTCCGTTTATTATGACACACTCCATCATTGTCATACTGCTTTGCATGATCATGTAGTTGACATCGTACTTGTGGCAAAGCCACCGTTCATAATTCTTTCATACATGTCACTCATGCATCATTGCACATCCCGGTACACCGTCGGAGGCATTCATATAGAGTCATATCTTGTTCTAAGTATCGAGTTGTAATTCTTGAGTTGTAAGAAAATAAAAGTGTGATGATCATCATTATTAGAGCATTGTCGTAGTGAGGAAAGGATGATGGAGACTATGATTCCCCCACAAGTCGGGATGAGACTCCGAACGAAAATAAATAAATAAAAGAGGCCAAAGAAGCCCAAATAAAAGAAAGAAAGAAAGAAAGAAAAGAGGCCATAAAAAAGAGAAGGCCCAAATAAAAAAAATTAAAAAAATGAGAGAAAAAGAGAGAAGGGGCAATGCTACTATCCTTTTACCACACTTGTGCTTCAAAGTAGCACCATGATCTTCATGATAGAGAGTCTCCTATGTTGTCACTTTCATATACTAGTGGGAATCTTTCATTATAGAACTTGGCTTGTATATTCCAATGATGGGCTTCCTCAAAATGCCCTAGGTCTTCGTGAGCAAGCGAGTTGGATGCACACCCACTAGTTTCTTTTGTTGAGATTTCATACACTTATAGCTCTAGTGCATCAGTTGCATGGCAATCCCTACTCACTCACATTGATATCTATTAATGGGCGTCTCCATAGCCCGTTGATACGCCTAGTTGATGTGAGACTATCTTCTCCCTTTTTGCCTTCTCCACAACCACCATTCTATTCCACCTATAGTGCTATGTCCATGGCTCACGCTCATGTATTGCGTGAAGATTGAAAAAGTTTGAGAGCATTAAAAGTATGAAATAATTGCTTGGCTTGTCATCGGGGTTGTGCATGATTTAAATATTTTGTGTGCTGAAGATAGAGCATAGCCAGACTATATGATTTTGCAGGGATAACTTTCTTTGGCCATGTTATTTTGAGGAAACATGATTGCTTAGTTAGTATGCTTGAAGTATTATTATTTTTATGTCAACATGAACTTTTGTCTTGAATCTTTCAGATCTGAATATTCATACCACAATTAAGAAGAATTACATTGAAATTATGCCAAGTAGCACTCCGCATCAAAAATTCTGTTTTTATCATTTACCTACTCGAGGACGAGCAGGAATTAAGCTTGGGGATGCTTGATACGTCTCCAACGTATCTATAATTTTTGATTTCTCCATGCTATATTATCTACTGTTTTGGGCAATATTGGGCTTTATTATCCACTTTTATATTACTTTTGGGACTAACCTATTAACCGGAGGCCTAGCCCAGATTTGCTGTTTTATGCCTATTTCAGTGTTTCGAAGAAAATGAATATCAAACGGAGTCGAAACGGAACGAAATCAACTGGAGAAGTTATTTTTGGAAGGAAACCTACCGGATAGACTTGGACCTTACGTCAGAAGATGAAGGAGGTGCTCACGAGGGTAGGGGTGCGCCCACCCTCCTGGGCGCGCCCCCTACCTCGTGGCCCCCCCTTCGGTCCACCGACGTATTCCTTTCACCCATATATACCTACATATCATAAAACTTCCAGAGAGCACAATAGATCGGGAGTTCCGCCGCCAGAAGCCTCCGTAGCCACCGAAAGCCAATCTAGACCCGTTCCGGCACCATGCTGGAGGGGGAAATCCCTCTCCGGTGGCCATCTTCATCATCCCGGTGCTCTCCATGATGAGGAGGGAGTAGTTCTCCCTCGAGGCTGAGGGTATGTACCAGTAGCTATGTGTTTGATCTCTCTCTCTCTCGTGTTCTTGATTTGGCCCGATCTTGATGTATCGCAAGCTTTGCTATTATAGTTGGATCTTATGTTTCTCCTCCCCCTCTTCTCTCTTGTAATGAATTGAGTTTCCCCTTTGAAGTAATCTTATCGGATTTAAAGATTTGATAACACTTGATGTATGTCTTGCCGTGCGTATCTGTGGTGACAATGGGATATCACGTGATTCACTTGATGTATGTTTTGGTGATCAACTTGTGGGTTCCGCCCATGAACCTATGCATAGGGGTTGGCACACGTTTTCGTCGTGATTCTCCGGTAGAACTTTGGGGCACCCTTTGAGGTCCTTTGTGTTGGTTGAATAGATGAATCTGAGATTGTGTGATGCATATCGTATAATCATACCCACGGATACTTGAGGTGACATTGAAGTGCCTATGTGACATTAGGGTTTTGATTGATTTGTGTCTTAAGGTGTTATTTTAGTATGAACTCTAGGGCTGTTTGTGACACTTATAGGAATAGCCCAACGGATTGATTAGAAAGAATAACTTTCAGGTGGTTTCGTACCCTACCATAATCTCGTCGTGTGTTCTCCGCTATTAGTGACTTTGGAGTGACTCTTTGTTGCATGTTGAGGGATAGTTATGTGATCCAATTATGATATTATTGTTGAGAGGACTTACACTAGTGAAAGTATGACCCCTAGGCCTCATTTCAACACATTGCAATACCGTTTATGCTCACTTTTATCACTTGTTACCTTGCCGTTTTTATTATTTCAGATTACACATACCTTTATTTACTATCCATATACCACTTGTTTCACCATCTCTTCGCCGAACTAGTGCACCTATACAATTTACCATTGTATTGTGTGTGTTGGGGACACAAGAGACTCTTTGTTATTTGGTTGTAGGGTTGCTTGAGAGAGACCATCTTCATCCTACGCCTCCTACGGATTGATAAACCTTAGGTTATCCACTTGAGGGAAATTTGCTACTGTCCTACAAACCTCTGCACTTGGAGGCCCAACAACGTCTACAAGAAGAAGGTTGTGTAGTAGACATCAGGTTCCACATCCTCTTGTCTATGCCACGCCTTTGTTGAACTTTCTAAAATATGCTAGATAAAAAATATTAGTCCAACAAGAGATATGTTGACATTAATTACCAAAATCACCCAGGGAGCACTTGTGCTTTCAGTAATGTATCTAGCATGGAAGATAGTGAGATCTCTTGGTTTTTATGTTGACAATGAAAGCATACCGCTCAAAATTATATTCATCTTTGTTTTAAAAGCTCGAGCTCTGGCACCTCTACAAATCCCTGCTTCCCTCTTCGAAGGGCCTATCTATTTACTTTTATTGTTGAGTCGCCATCCTCTTAT
The DNA here is from genome assembly GCF_018294505.1 of Triticum aestivum. NCBI lineage: Eukaryota > Viridiplantae > Streptophyta > Magnoliopsida > Poales > Poaceae > Triticum > Triticum aestivum. The sequence continues at coordinate 227,286,831 of NC_057797.1, forward strand.
AAAAAGCACCAGCTGGAGAGCACCACTGTCATTTATATGCTTTGTATTTAATTTGTGTTGAGTATGAGTGTGACTAGATCTCTTTTGCCATGAATTATAATGTTAGTCAGTCCTGGATCTTTAGGGGTGCTCTACATTTATGTTTTGCGGTCTGTGAAAGGGCTAGCGAGATACCATTTTTTCATATTGTATCATGATTGTTTTGAAAAAGTGTTATCATCCGAGATTTATTATTATTGCTCGCTAGTTGATTGTGCCATTGATATGAGTAAATGTGAGACCTAAATTTTACTGTGAATATGGTTAGTTCATAATCCTTGCTGAAAACCTGAATATTTGCTAGACATATTTGCAACAACAAGATCAAACACAGTCTGGGGGCCAAAGAATTACCAGAGGGGGGCTTTGAGGGGAGCACAACCCACCAGGGCACGTCTGGGGGCCCAGGCGCGCCCAGGTGGGTTGTGCCCACCTCGGTGGCCTACCGCACCGCCTATTTGCTCTATAAATACCCCAATATTCTAGAAACCCTAGTGGAGTCAATGAAAATCAATTCCAGCCACCGCAAGTTCCATAAACCACAGATCCAATCTAGACACCATCACGAAGGGGTTCATCATCCTCATTGGTGCCTCTCCGATGATGTGTGAGTAGTTCATTATAGACGTACGGGTCCGTAGTTAGTAGCTAGATGGCTTCCTCTCTCTCTTTTGATTTTCAACACAATGGTCTCTTGGAAATCTATTTGATGTAACTCTTTTTGCAGTGTGTTTGTTAGGATTCGATGAACTTTGAATTTATGATCAGATCTATGTTTTTATCCATGAAAGTTATTTGATCCTTTTGATCTCTTATATGCATGATTACTTACAGCCTCGTATTTCTTCTTCGAATCTTTAGTTTAGTTAGGCCGACTAGATATGATTTCTTGCCATGGGAAGAGGTGCTTTGTGATGGGTTCGATCTTACGGTGCTTGATCGAAGTGACAGAAGGGGAACCGACATGTATGTATCGTTGCTATTAAGGATAACAAGATGTGGTCTATTTCTACATAAATGATCTTGTCTACATCATGTCACTGTTCATATTGCATTACTCAGTTTCTCCATGAAATTAATACACTAGATGCATGCTGTATAGCGGTCGATGTGTGGAGTAATAGTAGTAGATGCAAGCAGGAGTCGGTCTACTAATCTTGGACGTGATGCCTATATAATGATCATTGCCTGGATATCGTCATGATTATTTGAAGTTCTATCAATTGCCCAACAATAATTTGTTTACCCACCGTATGCTATTTTTTCTCGAGAGAAGCCACTAGTGAAATCTACGGCCCCCGGGTCTCTTCTTTATCATATTTGCTTTCGAGATCTATTTTTAGTCGCTTTTATTTTCATATCTATTAATCCAAAAGCCTAAAAATACCTTGCTGAACTTTATTTTATTTTGCATTTATTCGCGATCTATTTATCCAATCTATCATATTTTTAACCTGTCAACTCGACAATTTCTAGCACCATTACCCAAAAGGGACTGACAACCCCTTTAACACGTCGGGTTGCAAGTATTTGTTCTTTGTGTGCAGGTACTGTTTACGTAGTGTTGCGCGATTTTCCTACTGGTTCGATAACCTTGGTCTCATCACTTAGGGAAATACCTACCATCGTTGTGTTCCATCATTACTTCCTCTTTGGGGAAATACCGATGTAGTTCAAGCCATAATCAGTCTCCATCGTATCTACTTTTCCAAACTCTTTTGCCCTTGTTTTGGTCTCTAATTTGCATGATTTGAATGGAACTAACCCGGACTTACGCTGTTTTCAGCAGAATTGCCATGGTGTTATTTTTGTGCAAAAATAAAAGTTTTCGGATTGACTTGAAAATTTATGGAGAATTTTTGTGGAATATATAAAAAAATACTGGCGCAAGAATTAAGCAGAGGGGGTCGACCCAGAGGCCACAAGCCTGCGGGGCACGCCTAGAGGTCTTATGGGCCCCCTAGACCTCCTCTGACCCTAACTCCAACTCTATATAACCCTATTCAGGGAGAAAAAAAAATCAGAGAGAATGATTCATTGCGTTTTACGATATGGAGCCGCCGCCGCCTCCTATTCTTCATCGGGACGGCTGGTCTGGAGTCCGTTCGGGGCTCCGGAGAGGGGGATTCGTCGCCATCATCATCACCAACCTTCCTCCATCACCAATTTCATGATGCTCACCGCCGTGCGTGAGTAATTCCAGCATAGGCTTGCTGGACGGTGATGGGCTCGATGAGATTTATCATGTAATCAAGTTAGTTTTGTTAGGGTTTGATCCCTAGTATCCACTATGTTCTGAGATTGATGTTGCTGTGACTTTGCTATGCTTAATGCTTGTCACTAGGACCCGAGTGCCATGATTTTAGATCTGAACCTATTATGTTTTCATGAATACATGTGTGTTCTTGATCGTATCTTGCAAGTTGTAGACACCTATTATGAGTTATGATCTGCATACCCCAAGGTGACAATAATTGGAATTCTTTTCGGTGATTATCGTAGTTTGAGGAGTTCATGTATTCACTAAGTGCTAATGCTTTGGTCCCGTTCTCTATTAAAAGGAGGCCTTAATATCCCTTAGTTTCCATTAGGACCCCGCTGCCACGGGAGGGTAGGACAAAAGATGTCATGCAAATTCTTTTCCATAAGCACATGTGACTATATACGGAATACATGCCTACATTATATTGATGAATTGGAGCTAGTTCTGTGTCACCCTAGGTTATGACTGCTACATGATGAATATCATCCAACACAATTATCAATGTCGATCCATTGCCTATGAGCTTTTCGCATATCGATATTTGCTAAGTTACTGTAACGCCCTGGATACAACTTTCCATATTTGTAACTCTGACTCTTGCCTTTTTCCGGAGATGCGATATGATTTTCCCTTCGTGGTTGGGTTTTGTTTTCGTTTTGCATTTTGTTCATGTAGTGCATTTCATATCATGTCATCATGTGCATCGCATTTGCATACGTGTTCGTCTCATGCATCTGAGCATTTTCCCCGTTGTTCGTTTTGCAATCCGACACTCCCACGTGCACCGACGCACCCCTTTTGTCTCTTTTCGTGAGCGGGTGTTAAACGTTCTCGGAATGGACTGAGATTTGCCAAGTGGCCTTGGTACACCACCGGTAGACCGCCTGTCAAATTTCGTGCCATTTGGAGTCCGTTTGATACTCCAACGGTTAACCGGGGAACCACAAAGGACTCGTTTGTGTTGCAGCCCAACACCCCTCCAAAACGGCCCAATAACCCTTTCAAACCCCTTCCATGCATGATCGTGTGGGCGAAAACTACACTCCATTTGGACAGTCCTACCTCCTCATACCTATAAATATGTGATCCCCTCCGAATTTTCGCACAGTACAAACCCTAGCACCGCTCCCCTCGCGCCGCCGGACGTTTCTTCCTCCGCCGCTGGACGTGTCTGCCCTCCACATCACTCCGGCCAATCCTGTCGTGCCACCTCAGCTCCTCCGCCACCTGTCCTGCCGCTTCCACGCACCGCGCCGGCCCACCGGGACCCGGATCTGGCCCTCCGGGCCCGAGCCGCCCGATCCCGACGCCGCCCGCGCGCCCCCTTGTCTCCGGCGCTGCCCCGCACCTCTGTGACGACCCCGCCGCCGTGCAAGTCCGGCGACGCGCCGCCCGACGCCGCCTTCCCCCGCATGCATCTCGCATGCGTCGTGCCCGCACCCGCAATGCGCCGACGCTGAGCTCCTTCGCCATCGTCGTCCGACCCTGGGAACGGGACCCCCTCGCCCGGATCCGCCGTCCGCCGGACCCCGCCCTGCCGCCGACCATCCATCACCGGAGCTCCGCCTAGCCGCCCCGCTCCGGCGTCCTCTCCCCGCGCCGCCGCTGCCTTGCGGGATCGGGAGGAGCCCGATCCGGGCATTGAGCGCATCAACCTGGGCCGGCCCGACCTCGCCGAGGCCCAGATCCAGGCCCAGCGCTGGCCTGCCTCGCCTCCTCTCCACTCGGGCCGAGCCCATGGGTGAGCAATCCCGTCCAATCTCTCGCCCATGTGTCATATAACTATTCTACGCTCGGGTGTTTTTTTGCACTAAGTCCCTAAATTCTTACATTTTATGCCTCTGTTCCTTACCTCTTATCTCCATGACCGTAGCTCCATTTCATGCATATGATATATCAAAATGTTCATTGGGAGATGCTCTTCATTTAATTACATTATGGCATGCTTGTTTGAGTTCATCTTCATGCCCTAATCATTGATGCAAGCGTGCTACAAAATTTTTACTGCCGCTACTTATCAGTTTAGGGTGTTTTGTCATTTTTGTCACATTTGATGTGTGCTTCATATGGGCATGAGCTCTACGTGTGTTTTGAACTATGCCATCCCATATTCACAGGGGTTCTTGCCATGTATTTTTGTGATCAATGTGGTGACTAGCACAAGCATGCAAAGTAGCCTTCGTGCTATTGCTGTTTTCAGGGACTTAGGATTTTACTGTCTTGTGCCTGCTGTTATTTTTATGCCATGTAAACTTGATGCTATAGTGAGATCCATGCTTGTTTTGAGTATCTTCAGTAAGGGTGTTTTGAACATATGGTTATGATCTATCCATCCATGCCCCTGTTTGCAATTATGGAGTGCCCTAGAATGTCTTAATCTTACTCTACTTTTTCTATAAAATGTTCCTGGCAGATTGTTTACATGTTAATCAATTTTGCCATGGTTGTTGCTAGTGATCCATGCATGATATGATTTTTCTATTGCCATGGTTAGCTTCTTGAACATGTCTTCTTGCTGTTAGTATGCTTATATTGTCATGCAAGGCTTTGTGATGAGTGATTTGAGCTCGCAAAGTTGCCTTCATAATTCTGTTTATGCCATGCTCTATTTTTTTGCTAAGTCTGAAACTGTTAATAAAACTTGCTATGTTTACATGGGTGCCATCATATCTTCTGTGCCTTTCTGGCTCATGATCAGTAAGCGACTTTTGTTCTATGCATTTAGTAGAATCATGACATGTCTTTGTTTTCTATGATATGTTCCCGTAGCATGTTGTTTGCTTGCTCTAAACATGGCTTCCTGATGTTATTTCTGGCATGTTAGTATTTTCACCAAGTTTGTGAAGCTGATATCTTTTGCACTTTTGCCATGCTTGTTTGAACCTGGTCTTGTGAGTTTTAGCCGTAGCTCAGTGTTCATGTTTTGTCAGGCATCTTGAGTAAATCACTTCCATGTGCTTTGTTGCTATGTTGGAGTGCAATAGCTTAGTTTCTTGTTGCATTCTAGATGGCATTGTGATGTTAATCGCAGAATTCTGCCATTCTTGTTTTGCTTGCCATTTGCAAACCATGCATCCGTTTCCGGTGATCCTCATATCTATTTCAACTGAAATCATCTCATGTTTCCAGTGGCACACTTGGTTTTCCAAGTTGATGCCTTGTTCATCCTTTTCCTTCCGGAGCATGCATATGCATTACATATCGCATCTCGCATATCATGCCATGTTTTGCATCATGTTGCTTGTGCATTGCACCGTGATTGATTGTTGGTCCTTTGCTTGTGTTCTTGATTTGGGTAGAGCCGGGAGAGGAGTACGTGATCGAGTAACCTGTTGAGTATGCTGACGAGGATCAAGCTTTCGTCAACTCTGTGAACTTTGCAGGCAAGATGACCATACCCTCGAAATCACTTCTATCTTTGCTTGCTAGTTGCTCATTCTATTGCTATGTCGCGCTACCTACCACTTGCTATATCATGCCTCCCATATTGCCATGTCAAGCCTCTAACCCACCTTCCTAGCAAACCGTTGTTTGGCTATGTTACCGCTTTTGCTCAACCCCTCTTGTAGAGTCGCTAGTTGCAGGTGAAGATGAAGCTTGTTCCATGTTGGAACATGGATATTGTTGGGATATCATTATTATCTCTTATTTACTTTAATGCACCTATATACTTGGTAAAGGGTGGAAGGCTCGGCCTTATACCTGGTGTTTTGTTCCACTCTTGCCGCCTTAGATTCTGTCATACCGGTGTTATGTTCCTTGATTTTGTGTTCTTACGCGGTTGGGTGTTATGAGAACCCCTTGACAGTTTGATTTGAATAAAACTCCTCTAGCAAGGCCCAACCTTGGTTTTACCATTTGCCTCACACCACCTACTTTTCCCTTGGAAGTCGTGCTCCCGAGGGTCATCTTTATTTTAACCCCCCCGAGCCAGTGCTTCTCTAAGTGTTGGTCCAAACTGGGCGATGTCCGGCGCCCCATGGGCAACCAGGGTCTATGCCAACCCGACGTCTTGCCCATCCGGTGTGCCCTGAGAACGAGATATGTGCAGCTCCTATCGGGATTTGTCGGCACATTCGGGCGGCTTTGCTGGTCTTGTTTTACCATTGTCGAAATGTCTTGTAACCAGGATTCCGAGTCCGATCGGGTCTTCCTGGAGAAGGAATATCCTTCGTTGACCGTGTGAGCTTGTGATGGGCTAAGTTGGGACACCCCTGCAGGGTTTGAACTTTCGAAAGTCGTGCCCGCGGTTATGGGCAGATGGGAGTTTGTTAATATCTGGTTGTAGAAAACTTGACACTTAACTTAATTAAAATGCATCAACCGCGTGTGTAGCCGTGATGGTCTCTTTCCGGCGGAGTCCGGGAAGTGAACACGGTTCTTGTGTTATGCTTGAACATAAGTAGCTTTCAGGATCTCTTCTTGATCACTTCTAGTTCACGACCATTGCGTTGCTTATCTTCCCACTCTTATTTGCGTAAGTTAGACACCATATATATATGCTTAGTGCTTGCTACAGCTCCACCTCACTACCCTTTCCTACCCATAAGCTTAAATAGTCTTGATCTCGCGGGTGTGAGATTGCTGAGTCCTCATGACTCACAGATACTTCCAAACAGATGCAGGTGCCGATGATGCCAGTGCAGGGGACGCTGCCAAACTCAAGTGGGAGTTCAACGAGGGTTCGGGTCATTACTACGTTTCTTTTCCGGATGATCAGTAGAGGAGCCCAGTTGGGACGATCGGGGATCTAGCATTTGGGGTTGTCTTTCTTTATTTTGGTTCCGTAGTCGGACCTTTGTTTGTACCTTGGATGATGTATGGTATATTTATGTATTGTGTGAAGTGGCGTTTGTAAGCCGACTCTTTATCCCTTTCTTATTCAGTAGATGGGATGTGTAAAGATTACCCCTCTTGCGACATGCCTACCATGCGACTATACCTCTAAGTTGTGCCTCAACATGTGGGAGATATAGCCGCATCGTGGGTGTTATAGTTACTTTCGTTGCTACTTCTGTTACAATCACTACAAAGCTACTACTGTTACTTTTGCCACTGTCATCGTTACTTCCATACTACTTTGCTACTAAATACTTTGCTGCAGATATTAAATCTTTAAAGTGTGGTCGAATTGACAACTCAACTGCTAATACTCATGAATATTCTTTGGCCCCCTTGTGTCGAATCAATAAATTTGGGTTGAATACTCTACCCTCAGAAACTATTGCGATCCCCTATACTTGTGGGTTATCACACCACTAAGGGAATTGCAACATACATATCATCAAATATCGTACACATATCAAGTTCACATGATTACTTGCAACATGAGTTCTCCCGTGACCTCAAGAACAAAAGTAACTACTCACAAATAATATTAATGCTCCAGATCAGAGGGGTATTAAATAGCATAATGGATCTAAACATATAATCTTCCACCAAATAAACCATATAGTAATGAACTACAATATGTAATCAACACTACTAGTCACCCACAGGTACCAATCTGAGGTTCCGGTACAAAGATTGAATACAAGAGATGAACTAGGGTTTCAGAGGAGATGGTGTTGTTGAAGACATTGATGGAGTTTGGCCTCCCAACGATGAAAGGGTTGTTGGTGATGATGATGGCTTCTATTTCCCCCTCTGGGAGGGAAGTTCCCCCGACGGAATCGCTTCGCCGGAGGGCAAAAGTGCTCCTTCCCAAGTTCCACCTCGAGATGGCGGCGCTCCATCCCGAAATTCCTCTCCTCATTTTTTTCTAGGTCAAAATGACCTATAGACCAGAAGTTGGGCACCGAAGGTGGGCTGTGAGGGAGTCCTGGACTAAGGGGTCCTCAGGCGTCCGATCTATTAGACATGGGCCGGACTGATGGGCTGTGAAGATACAAAGACCGAAGACTCTACCTGTGTCCGGATGGGACTCACCTTGGCGTGGAAGGCAAGCTTGGCGGCCAAATATGAAGATTCCTTTCTCTGTAACCGACCTTGTGTAACCCTAGATCCCTCCAGTTCCTATATAAACCGGAGGGCTAGGTCCGTAGAGACATCCTCATAATCATAGTCAGATAGGCTAGCCATTTAGGGTTTAGCCATTACGATCTCGTGGTAGATCAACTCTCGTAATACTCATATTCATCAAGATCAATCAAGCAGGAAGTAGGGTATTACCTCCATAGAGAGGGCCAAAACCTGGGTAAACATTGTGTCCCCTGTCTCCTGTTACCATCGACCTTAGACACATAGTTCGGGACCCCCTACCCGAGATCCGCCGGTTTTGACACCGACATTGGTGCTTTCATTGAGAGTTCCACTATGCTGTCGTCAAAAGGTTTGATGGCTCCTTCAACCATCTACAATGACGCTGTCCAAGGGGAAGTCTTCCTCCCCGGACAAATCTTCTTGTTCGGCCAGTTCGCACTGCGGGCCAACTCACTTGGCCATCTGGAGCAGATCAAAAGATACGCCCCTGGCCATCAGGTCAGATTTGGAAGCTTGAACTATGTCGCGGATATCCGTGGAGACTTGATCTTCGACGGATTCGAGACCACGACAACTGTTCCCTGTCACCACGATGAACATGACGTAGATCTGTCATCGGACCATACCCAGGAGATAGTACCTGTAGCTGCTCTGGCCCTAGATCCAGAGAAGATCGCGCCATCCGAAGGCGGGAAGCTCAACCCCGTCGCGGAAGCCGCAGACTCAGCGGCGTTGGAGCCGCACACAAACCTAAATTCAAGTGACATCTATGTCACGGGAACCATGGACTCGTCTCTGGCTACATGTTCTGAACCTTATGCGTCTGCACATGTCGAGCTTGATCGGTCATCGATCGTCAAATTAAGCTCCGCGGACATCTTCCGGCACTCGCCTTTGGGCGATGTTTTAAACTCATTAAGAGCACTATCCTTAGCGGGGGGTCACAGCCGAATTATATCCGGTTCGAACTAGAGGCTGATGACTGAGAATTTCACTTCCCACCCACCGCCCACTTCATAGCCATTGTCGAAGACTTAACCGACATGCTCGATTATGGCTCGGACGACATCGATAGTATGGACGACGATGCCGGAGAAGAAGAGGCCCAAAACCTACCGTTTACCGAACGCTGGACAACCACTTCCTCGTATGACGTATACATGGTGGATGTGCCAAAAGAGAATAGTGGCGATGACAAGGAAGATCCGGTTGAGGATAAACCTCCCAAGATACAACCAAAGCACCGGCATCAGCGGCGCCGCTCTAAGTTGCGCCGCAGCAAAGACAGCAACACCGGCACAGGAGAAGACAATACTCCGGACGGTGCCGAAGATAGTGAAGACCCCGTTCAGCCAACTTCCGAAAAGGATGAACGGGAACATGGGCCAGTTAGCCCTGGTAAACAGGCCACGCACGAAGACTCGGAGGATAGTAATTATCTTCCGCTCTCTGAGGACGAGGCAAGCCTCGGCACTGAGGAGTTTATCGTGCCTGAGGAACCTCTCGAACAGGAGCACTTCAAGCGCCAGCTAATAGCCACTTCAAGGAGCCTGAAAAAGAAACAGCAGCAGCTTTGAGCTGATCAAGATCTGCTCAACGTAGATGGACTGATGTCCTGGAAGCTGAGGAGCACGGCCTCAAGCGACCACTCAAAAGTTACCCGAAGCGCAAATTGCTACCTCAATTTGATGACGAGGCGTTGGAGCCCAGTCCTTTAGTAGACAATGCTGTTGACCGACCACCACGTGGTCGGGACAAAGCGGCAACACAAGACGAACACCAGCCCGCCTTACCTCGCTGTAAAGGCAGAGACAAAACTTCTCAGGGATACACGTATGATCTCCGGCAGGGCCTGAAGAATAAAACAGGCCCGGCCAGATTGATCTACTGATCACGGGGGCATGCCTCGACGCGCGATGACGGATATCAAGCCGAGCATGACAAGCCTTGTCATGCGCAGGCCAAAAACCGCAAACGGACTTCATCGGAGCTATGACGCGATGTTGCCCGATATAGAGGCGCCGCACTCCCTCTTTGCTTCACTGACGAAGTAATGGAGCATAAATTCCTAGAAGGGTTTAAACCCGTGAATATTGAATCATACGATGGAACAACTGATCCCGCAATGTGGATTGAGGATTTTCTTCTCCATATCCATATGGCCCGCGGAGATGACCTCCACGCCATCAAATACCTCCCGTTAAAACTCAAAGGGCCAGATCGACACTAGTTAAACAGTCTGCCCGAAAACTCTATTGGCAGCTAGGAGGATTTGGAAGACGCCTTCCGCGACAACTTCCAAGGTACATATGTTCAGCCACCAGACACCGATGACTTAAGCCATATAGTTCAACAGCTCGGAGAGTCGGTCAGGAAATTCTGGACTAGGTTCCTAACTAAAAAGAATCAGATCGTCGACTGTCCAGACGCCAAAGCCCTAGCGGCCTTTAAACACAGCATACATGACGAATGGTTCGCCCGCCACCTCGGCCAAGAAGAGCCGAAGTCCATTGCAGCCCTCACGACACTCATGACCCGCTTTTGTGTGGGTGAAGATAGTTGGCTGGCCCGTTGCAAAAACAATGCAAGCAATGCCGGCACCTCTGAAGCCAGAAATAGCAACGACAAGTCCCGACGCAATAGACACAAGCATCGAAACAACAATGACAACACCAACGATACGGCAGTCAATGCCGGATTCAGTGGCTCTAAGTCCGGTCAGCAAAAGAAGCCGTTGAAAAAGAATAATTCGGGCTTATCCAGCTTGGACTGCATACTCAATCGTCCGTGCCAGATCCATGGTACCCCAGGAAAAACACCCAATCATACCAACAGAGATTGTTGGGTTTTCAAACAGGCCGGCAAGTTAAATGCCGAAAGCAAGGAGAAGGGATCACAAAGAGAGGACGACACGAGGAGCCCCGGCCACCGAACATAGTGGGACAGAAGAAGTTTCCCCCTCAGGTCAAAATGGTGAACATGATATACGCTACCCATATCCCCAAGAGGGAGCGCAAGCGCGCGCTCAGGGACGTCTATGCGATAGAGCCAGTCGCCCCAAAATTTAATCCATGGTCGTCATGCCCGATCACTTTCGATCGTCGGGATCATCCGACCAGTATCCGTCATGGCGGTTCAGCCGCACTGGTCCTGGACCCAATAATTGATGGGTTCCACCTGACGCGAGTCCTGATGGACGGTGGCAGCAGCCTTAACCTGCTCTATTAGGATACAGTGCGCAAAATGGGCATTAATCCATCACGGAACAATCCCACAAAGCTACATTTAAAGGAGCCATACCAGGTGTAGAGGCCCGCTGTACGGGCTCATTCACACTAGAGGTTGTCTTCGGATCTCCGGTCAACTTCCGAAGCAAGGAGTTAATCTTTGATGTCGTCCCCTTTCGCAGCGGCTATCACACATTGCTTGGACAAACCGCATTTGCTTGATTCAATGCGGTGCCACACTACGCTTATCTCAAGCTCAAGATGCCCGGACAATGTGGCGTCATAACGGTTAATGGAAACATGGAACGCTCCCTTCGCACCGAGGAGCACACCGCTGCCTTAGTAGCAGAAATACAGAGCGACCTTTTCAAACAGAACCTTAATTCGGCGGCCGAGCTCCCGGACACTGTCAAGAGAGTCCGGACTATTCTGCAGCAGGACAGCTCAGCTCGTCAAGAGCTCTACTAGCAATTCGGCCTCCGCCCCAGTCCTGACCAAGTGGCGGCAATTGTACCGCACGTACATAACTAGGCACTCAAAATACCATGGGCATGGATGGAGGCATAACTAGCTTGTGATCCACAATACGTCTCGACCGCCCCCGGACACACATACTTTCATTGTTTCCTTTTCTCCTTTTTCAGGTTTCTTTTTCACAGGCCTTCCCTGAAGGCTTGACCATCAGTTCCTTTCGAAGGATAAATACACCAAGACGACAAGAAGCATTGACGTACTGGGGAAATTTTAGGTGGTTTCTTTAACAATCCCTTTACCTGTTTTCAGGACCCACACGCAGCTCTCCCTTGGTTAAGGCATATTAAATAGCCTTCTGCTTATCGCACTACTTGTATAAATGCGCTTTGACGCACTAATGAAATTATCATGGAAACAGTTTGCAGCCCAAATTCTACGGCTCTAGCTTACTACCCTTTCTTCCTTTTCTTTTCTGATAACATTATCAAATAGCACCCGTACACTTTGGTACGTTTCAATTTGCTAGGGGCTTAATAGCGCCCCACAACATGGCAACAAAGTCCAAACACTTTTTATTGTATAGTTCAGCACCCCGAATTTAGCACTATATGCATTGGCTCCGAATCATGTCTTTCATCAATAGTTGGGTTACCCGGCTCCTGTGCTTGCTACCTTACGTTCTGCTATATCGGCTAGGGTAGTAAAGGGAGAACTACTGCGATTGTACCCTGCTTTACCCGGATGAGCACCTAAGTAATGAAAGCCAAAAACTGACTGTCATGATGCGGCGAGAGCCGGTCAGCTCTTCGGAGGTCTCAAATCTTTAGAGATTTTTCCACATTACACGAAGGATCGGTACTTACCCGATCAAGTGTTTACAGCATCCTAGTTTGGATACTAGGGGCTGCGCCCATATTTTTATTGTCAAACACCTATGGCTAAGTGAGTGTGCTAAAGCCGCATAGTCCGATTTCCTGGTTCGTCGCGCTAAACACCTCCTTCAAGGACCAAACAATTGGATCAAGAGTGTTTAGATTACATCCCGAACACCCCCGTACTACCTACGTGGGGGCAGAAGCCGACGACTGGCCAACTCTCAGATTTCACACAACACGACCGCACAGGAGGTGAATTTTTTTTAAATAACAAAGTGAAAAGTTTGGAAGGCTAATGTCGGAGAAGTTTGAGATCTCTATGATGAGTGAACTCAAGTTCTTTCTTGGTTTGCAAATCAAGCAAACTAAGGAGGGTACCTTTGTTTCCCAAACAAAGTATACCAAGGTCTTATTCAAGAAGTTCAACATGCAATAGAGCAAAGGTATGAAAACACCCACGCCTACTAGTGGACATCTTGACTTCACTAAGGACGGCAAATCAGTTAACCAAAAGGTTTACCGCTATATGATTCTTTAATTGTTATATCTATGTGCCTCCCATCCTGATATTATGCTAAGTGTCTGCATGTGTGCGCGATATTAATCGGCCCCTAAGGAATGTTATCTTAAGGCTGTGAAAAGGATAGTGAGATACTTAATTCATACAACAAACTTTGGCATTTGGTATCCTAAGAGGTCCTCTTTTGATCTTGTTGGCTACTCCGATTCGGACTATGCCGAAGACAAGGTTGATAGAAAGTACACTTCAGGTACTTGTCAATTTCTTGGTAGATCTCTTGTGTCTTGGTCCTCCAAGAAACAAAACTCGGTATCCTTATCCACCGCCGAAGCAGAATACATTGCTGCCGGTTCATGTTGTGCTCAATTACGTTGGATGACCCAAACTCTTAAAGATTATGGGATATATGTGAAACATGTTCCATTGCTTTGTGATAATGAAAGTGCTATTAATATTGCTCACAATCCCGTGCAACATTCTCGAACCAAGCATATTGAAGTTCGTCATCATTTCATTTGAGATCATGTTGCTAAAGGAGACATTTATCTTAAGCATGTTCGTACCGATAAGCAATTGGCGGATATATTCACCAAACTGCTTGATGAGAAAGTATTTTGCCATTTGAGAGGTGAATTGAACATCATTGATGCCTCAAACTTTGAGTAGAAACTCCATTTGGATGCATGCAAGGCATCATGAGTTCTTGACTAAACCTTGAAATTTCTCTTATGATGATGATCATATGTCTTGGATCTATATTTGTACCCTTGCATGTCATCTAACCCTTGTAGGTACTTGGATGAACCCAAATCTATGAGATTGCAACTCACTCACATCTTGAGCAATCTCTACATCACCAAGTCTCTACAATATGGTAACTGAAGACAAGGAAGCATGAATCCTTTCAACATATCCTTTGACAATTTCTTTATATCAAATTTCATTTGGTATCAAATTTCATGATTGTCACTTTGGATACACAAGTGTTCTTCCTTGCAAGACTAACCCATGTAGGTAGATAAACTCAAATTACAAGTGGTGCTCCCAACTCTTGATAAGCTACATCAACCTAGAGCATCCCACACAAGTTCAACTACATGATCAAGATCAACACCACCACCCAAGGTATGTCGTTCCATCTTAGAGAAGCTTTACCCCAAGGCATGGGTCCAAGCAGCTCAACAACATGAGAATACATCAAAATGCTTAAAAGAAAAATGGTAACCCCATTTTGAGCTTAACCGATGAGTATGATCTATGATCAAGTGTTCTCAATTGACTCCTCATGTTGGATTCGGGGTTCTGCAAACCCTTGAGAGGTTCAAACTTTGGGGTGCATGCGAAGAACTCGTCCTTCCCAGTCTGCCTGCTCAATGATTCCAAGGCCTAGCTCGACGAACCCAACGGACAAGAGACACAACAGTTTATCCTGGTTCGGGCCACCTTGCGATGTAATACCCTACTCCAGCTTTGTGGTGGATTGCCTCGAGGGGCAGAGGATGAACTAGTACAGTGGTGGAACAGCCTCAGGAGGTGAGGTGTTCTTATGCTCGATGAGCTGGTGAGTTGGTCAGGGTGGAATGGATCTGATCTCCCTCTATGGTTGCGGCTAGGTCCTATTTATAGGGGCCTTGGTCCTCTTCCCAAATATAGGCGGGAAGGGAACCCACGACGGCCGAATTCGAAGGGAGACAATGTAACGCCCTCGATGCGGCTATATCTCCCACGTGTCGAAGCACGACTTAGAGGCATAACCGCATTGAAAGCAATGTCGCAAGTGAGGTAATCTTCAGACAACCCATGTAATACATAAGGGAAGGAGATACATAGTTGGCTTACAATCGCCACTTCACACAATACAAGAATAAGTCATTACATCATCCAGATACAATCAAGGTCCGACTACGGAAGCAAAATGAAAGAAGACTACCCCAAAAGCTACACAGATCCCGGATCGTCCCGACTGGGCTCCACTACTGATCAACTAGAACGAAACAACACAAAGGACAAGATCTTCAACGAGCTCCTCCTTGAGCTTGGTTGCGTCATCTGCAAGGTTTCATCGGCACCTGCAAACTGGTTTTGGAAGTACCCATGAGTCACAGGGACTCAACAATCTCACACCCTCGCGATCAAGACTCTTTAAGCTTATAGGTAAGGTAAAGGTATGAGGTGGAGCTGCAGCAAGCGACTAGCATATATGGTGGCTAACATACGCAAAAGAGAGCGAGAAGAGAAGACAAAGCACGATCGAACAACTATGATCAAGAAGTGATGCTAGAACAACCTACATCAAGCATTACTCCAACACCGTGTTCACTTCCCGGACTCTGCCGAGAAGAGACCATCACGGTTACACACGCGGTTGGTGCATTTTAATTAAGGTCAACTTCAGGTTTTCTACAACCGGACATTAACAAATTCCCATCTGCCCATAACCGCAGGCATGGCTGTCGAAAGTTCAAACCCCTGCAGGGGTGTCCCAACTTAGCCCATCACAAGCTCTCATGGTCAACGAAGGATATTCCTTCTAGCGGGAAGACCCGATCAGACTCGGAATCCTGGTTACAAGACATCCTCGACAATGGTAAAACAAGTCCAGCAAGACCACCCGCTGTGCCGACAAATCCCGATAGGAGCTGCACATATCTTGTTCTCAGGGCACACCGGATAAGCTAAGCATATGGGAGCCAATGTAACCCAATTTGCCAAGGGACGGCCCCGCACGGTGCTCTGGGTTGGACCAACACTTAGAGAAGCACTGGCCCGGGGGTTTAAATGAAGATGACCCTTGAGCCGGCTGACTCAAGGGAAAGAAAATGCTAGATGGCGAATGGTAAAACCAATGTTGGGCCTTGCTGGAGGAGTTTTATTCAAGGCAAACTATCAAGGGGTTCCCATTATAACCCAACCGCGTAAGGAACGCAAAATCCGGGAACATAACATCGATATGACGGAAACTAGGGCGCCAAGAGTGGAACAAAACACCAGGCATAAGGCTGAGCCTTCCACCCTTTACCAAGTATATATATGCATTAATTAAATAAGAGATATTGTGATATCCCAACAAGTAAACATGTTCCAACAAGGAACAACATCTTCATGTTCCAACAAGGAACAAACTTTAATCTTCACCTGCAACTAACAACGCTATAAGAGGGGCTGAGCAAAGCGGTAATATAGCCAAACAACTGTTTGCTAGGATAAGGTGGGTTAGAGGCTTGGTTTAACAATATGGGAGGCATGATAAGCAAGTGGTAGGTATCACAGCATAGGCATAGCAAAAGAGCGAGCAACTAGCAAGCCAAGATAGAAGTGATTTCGAGGGTATGGTCATCTTGCCTGCAAAGTTGTCAGAGTTGACTTGACCCTCGTAAGCGAACTCAACGGCTCCTTGTTCATGAACTCGTCTCTCGGCTCTACCCAAACAAGAACAACAAGCAAACAGAACACAATCAACCACATGCAATGCTCAAACAACATGATGCAAACATGGTATGATATGCGGGATGCGGTATGTGATGCATATGCAAGATTTGACAAGGAATAATTGAACCTGGCCCCAAATTGTAAATCCAAGAGTGCCACTAGAAAGGTGAGGTGATTTCGGTTGAAATCGATATAAAGATCACCGGAATCGGATGCACGGTTTGGAAATGGTAAGCAAAACAAATATGGCACCGGTCTGCGATAATCAGCAAGTAGCCATCTAAATGCATCAAGAGAAATATTCTACAACACTCAAACATGACAAAAAAATACATGAAAGGGACCCACTCAAGATGCTTGACAAAAGATGAACACTGAGCTACGGCTAATTCATCAATTAACAGGTTCAAACAAGCATGGCAAAAGTGCAAATGATAACAGGTTTCAGACTTTGTGAAATTTACACAAGTCTGGAATTTATCATCAGGAAGCACACTTTAGAGCATAAAAACTACATGCTACAGGAACATATCATGGCAAAGCAAGGCACGACATGAAGTTACTCAAAGCACTTAACAAAAGTCCCTTAGTGACCTTGAGCCAAAAGGGATCAGAAAATACAATTGCAAGCATGTGAACATTGCAAAAGCATAAACAGATTCAGACTTAGTGAAAAACTGGAGCATGCAAATCAGTTAACGAGTAGGCATGTTTACGAGCTCGATGCACTCGCTACAAGGCATGGCATGACAAACTAAGCATACACCCATTAATAAGACATGGCATAGAAGCTAGACATGGCAAGAACAACAACATAGCATGCACGAATCAATAGCAACATCCTCGGCAAAATCGCTAAACATGTCAACAATCTTCCAGGATTCACGATATAGCAAAAGTAGAGCTCGATTTACTCAAGCTAGGGCGCTCCACAAATGCAAACAAAGACATGCATGGATAGAGCACCAGAATGTTAACAAATCATCCTTACTGATCATCCTCAAAAGAGGCACGGATCACTAGTAAACAACATGAACATATGGCATAACGACAAAATCAGGACAAGGACTTGGTGAAATTCTACGTCCCTGAAATCAGCATTACCGATTACGCTACTTTACAAGCTTGTTCTAGTCACCACACATATCACAAAAATACATGGCAAGCACCTATGTAAAGATGGCATGGCATATAACAAAACTCATGTAGAGCTCAGGATCATATCATGCACACATTAAACATGGCAAAAATGACAAATAGCTATTTGCTGAAACAGATCTGCCAAATTCATCACATAGCCCTCTTCCAACAGCACTTCGGGCATCAAGATGAGCTCAAATGAAAATGATGCAATGATATGAAATGATGTACTCGTCGAGGCGAACATTTTTATATGCTACACGCACAAATCGGAGTCACGGATGATGAGTTATGGCATGATGAACATGAGCACATGAAACTGAATTTTAGGGACTTGGCAGTTTTCAGAAAAAAAACATGCGAGCGCTAAATAACTAAACGGCGCACAGGCGGGGAATAGGGGAATGCTCACCACATGGGCTCGGCCCAGAACATGGAGATGGGCCGGCTTTGGAGCCCATGCGCAGAGGAGTGGTTGTCCTCGTCAACCTCCTGCTCCCGCTCGGGCAAGGAACAATGGCGGCGGCACGGTACAGAGCTCCGGCGAGGGCATGCGCATGCCGGGGACGCGGGGAGGCACCGGAAATGGGCAGATCCGGATGCGGGGACTCCGGATACGGCGACGAGGAAGCTTGAGGCGGCCCGGGAGCGGAGATCCCTACAGGCCATGGCGGGGCAGCTCCCTGGGAAACAACAGAGAGAGAGAGAGGGCTCGGGATGAGAGAGAGCCAGGGGAACACGTGAGATGGCGTGGGGCGGCGTGACCTGAGGACGGCGGCGGCGGCGGAGCAGCTTCCGGTGAAGAAGGCGGCGGCGACCGGCGTCTCTCCGGTGAAGTCCGGCAGGACTCCCACGGGCGGCAGCGGCTTGGGCCCGTGCGGGCCCCGGATGGGCTCCGCGGGCCGCGAAGAGAGAGAGAGGGTGCGGCGCGGGCTGATGTGGCACGCTCCGGTTGGCCGGGAGCGGTCGCTGGGATGACGTGGCAGGCTCCCATAGGCTGGAGCGACATGGAGGCGGCACGGCGGACATGTCCAGCGCGGTGAGGATGCGTCCCGCGGCGCGAGGGGAGGGATTTTAGGGTTTCAACCGCGAATTTTGATGGGGTGCACATATTTATAGGTAGAGGGAGCTAGGAGAGTCCAAATGAGGTGTGGTTTGCGGCCACGCGACCGTGATCGAACGACCGAGATGATGGAGGAGGTTTAGGTGGGTTTTGGGCCACTTTGGAGGGGTGTTGGGCTGCAACACACACGAGGCCTTTTCGGTCCCTCGGTTAACCGTTGGAGTATCAAACGAAGTCCAAATGATACGAAACTTGACAGGCGGTCTTCCGGTAGTAAACCAAGGCCGCATGACAAGTCTCGGCCCAATCCGAAAACATTTAACACCCGCACACGAAAAGAGGTAGAAAGGAACACCGAGTTACATAGGAACGTCGGATTGCAAAACGGACAACGGGGAAAAAGCTCGAATGCATGAGACAAACATGTATGCAAATGCGATGCACATGATGACATGATATGCAATGCATGACACACAAGCAATGAAAAGGCAAACACCAGCGAATGACTAGAAGACACCTGGCACATCAGTCTCGGGGCGTTACAACACTCCACCACTACGAGGGGATCTCGTCCCGAGATCTAGAATGGCACCGGAGGGAAAACGGAAGAGGAAGAGAAGAGGTAAAACTAAGTTGCTTCTTTTACAAACGAGTGAAACCAAAGAACCTTGAAAAGGTTGAGCAAATAGAAAGAAAGAAAGCAACAGAGAAGAATAAAGTTAAAGAAATCCGTTAAGAAAAGGGAAAAGAAAGAACCAATTCGGGTAGCGCTCCGGTTTAGAAGGGGTGCAAGAATAGATAAGGCGAAAAGAACTTGAGCAAAAAAAGGACATAACACTCCGGTAAATGGTTAAGCAAAGAAAGAAGCATGATCTTGACAAAACAAGATGGTGGGTTGAAAAGAGCAACATCGCAATGCCTCCGGAACAAAAGTAAGAATGGAATGGGATGAACGAAGGGAAAACAAGATCTCGAGGGAGTACGCTTACAACAAAAGCTAGAACAGAGTTGTTGGAAAACCAACAACGAAAAGAATAAGCTTGATATGGTCTTATGGAATTCATCTCAAAGTATGAGGTGACAACCTGCCACTCACGGGAAAAGAATTGGATTGATATGAGCAAATTGACGAGAAAGTATATCACACCAGAAAGGATAAATGAAGAAATTGGATCATTTATAAGCACCATAGATAGCAACAATCCTTAGGGAAAGCTTTAGGTGAAATATAACCCAAGGTAACTCCAATGACGAGATTGATGGATTTAAAATATCTCATACTTAATAACATGTGAATCATGAAACATGAACTCAAATTATCAAGAATGACATAGTACCACCTCCAAAGATACGGTAGAAAGAAATTGCACTCCGGATTGCAAGATGAAGAATGCTTGAGCTTCCTAGAAATGAATCTCGATGAAAACTTCGAGAAGGAATTAAATCCTTGATGAATCACCATGTCGAGCCTCCATGAAGATCTTCGGTAAACAAAGGAATGAAAAGAAAGAGAAATTGAAAACACAAGGTGAATCCTTGCAATGATTTAGATGGATCTCCGTGATAATTATAGCTTGGAACTCCGGGAAAGAAAAGATAAAGCATCTCGAACCAAGAATGTGATATGATGAACCTCCGGAATAAGGAATTAATCACTTGTGTGAATCAAGAATAAGAATTACATTATGCTTATCCTTCACCAATTAAATTGATGACAACCAATGGATTTGGCACACTACTTATTCTCGTAGAAAGGATTAAGATAAATATAGCATAACTTGAGAACGTCTTCAACAAGTTACCGGTAGGATTGAGAAGAACGAATGAATATATACGATAACGAATGATGAGAACTCTTGCACGAACCACCATTAGGATTGACAACGAATAAATATATATGATAGCAAGGAAGAAAAATCATGAATAACCACCATAAGAATTGGAACTGAACAAAGTAAAGGGATGAATCACCGGGAAGAAATGGTGAACGAGTGAGGATACTTGAGGGGATTTAGATACACTGAAACGAAGAGATCATGAACTAATTAGAGAATATTGAATGATGCACCGGTAAGATTTGGAGAATGAGAGCCGAAAGCTAGAATGAAAAAAATCTTCTGAAATGATGGGCTTCATAGAAAAACAAACTTAAATACTCTTGAAATGCTCCGGATGGGTGAAAAGAAATACTGACAAATGAATACAATGGTGAGAGAATGGCAATAAGCTAAAACCATGAGTCTTGAAGAGAATGGAGCAAGATTAAAGAGAAACTCTTCTTCGGTCTTCAAAATCCGAGAATGATGACGAGAACACCACCATGAATTATTTAGATACTCCGGAAGAATAAAAACGAAGAGGTTGAGCCAACAATGAAAAGATTTTGACAGATCTTGGAGAAGACATTTGACCGATGCTGAATCATTCTTACGTCAAACTTTGAAAAAGAATTTGAGGATAGCTCCGGGAAAATTAGAAGAGTCAGGTAAGATCCTGCGAAAAGACCTGTGGGTTAGGGCCC
Organism: Triticum aestivum; assembly: GCF_018294505.1. NCBI lineage: Eukaryota > Viridiplantae > Streptophyta > Magnoliopsida > Poales > Poaceae > Triticum > Triticum aestivum. The sequence goes on from NC_057797.1 coordinate 227,308,364, forward strand.
ACTCAAAAGAAGCACCGTTGAAATGATTTAAAAGAGAGGTTGCACCAGTTGAATTAAATGGCTAGAATGAGAACAATCTTGAAAGAGCTTGAAAGGATTATGAAAGCCAAGTGGAAACACGAATCTTCTGAGATTTCCTGAGCACTCCGGAACAAATGAATAGCGAAGAGTGGATGATTATGAGGTGCACCGGTATGATAAAACTTCTTAAACGAGGAAAGGATATGATCAACACCAAAAGCCTGAATTGAATCCACCGGAGAAGAAAACGAGTGAAGATTGACGAACTTGAAGCTCTGTTAGAATCTTCATGAGAATCACCAGGTAAGAACAAGAAGGAAAACAGAATGGAGAGACTTCACATGAATAAAAGGATACTTGATTAAGAATCTGAATCCTTGAAGAGAAAGGGTGGGTGGGAGGGAAAAACAAAGGCAACTTGGAGATGGATGAAACAAACACCGTTGAGAAAACCGAGAGATGATCTTGCGATGTTAAAATGATTGGATCCACTTGAAGAGAAGCACACCGGTTGAAAAGGATTAACATGACAATCTCGATTATCATGAAGGATTAGTATTCACATAGAAACATGAGAACACCACTTATGAAAGGGATGGAATCCACATTTGTCTCTGAAGCAACTCGAATACCACAACTCAAGACAAAATAAAGGATTGGCTTGAAGAATAAGCCGGAACAAACATATGATAGAGATTTCGTCCAAAGTTTTCGTGGTGGGGCCTACACGGGCTCGATCGTACAACACCATCATGCACAAGGCAGTGCACATGACATACGAAGTGTCCCCGAGTCGGCATAGCCAAGGACTCTTTAAGACACAACGAGACCACTGTAAAACCAACCGTGGATAGGCGGACCACTAGACGTCGAACCCCAATTTCATATCATACATCTATCGGAAAGATATCCTAAGAGCTACTTGAATTCCCACTTATAAACTCCCGAAACTTCCCGGTTATGCAATCAGGTGTTGGGGATACAGGGGAAGCATAATATCTCACCCAAAACTAGCAAATCCTACATCCATCTGTATCCATCCTTCAACACATAACCAAGAAACCTTTGGAAATCGTCTACCTCAACCTTCAAAAAGCATCCGTTATACAAGTTATGACAATACTCCCGACCTCCCGCCCCAGTACTGGGTGGCATCGAGGTTATCTCACTAACAACTGCATAAAAGAGATTTTCGATGTCGGCGAAACTAAACTCAGGTATTCCAGAACTGCAACGATAAAATTGTGACGACAACACCTCGGAGCTCAACTCCCCGGGACATTGCCACAACCCCTAAATGTCAAGAGGCACCAAGAACAATGTTCTCGTCACAAAACCATCGGAACGATTCCAAGATACCCGCGTGATCCTAAATTTTTTTACTGAAATTTGAGAAGAGAAGAGTCAAAACTCTACATTAGGATGCCTCACCAGAGCGACGAAGGGACTGAGGAGTAAAAAGAAGTCCTAACTCTCCGATATATATAATCCTAAATGACTCAAAATATTTCTAGACTCAATAATGCCAGCGATTCGATCAAGCAGGGGGCTCCTAAGGTCGGGGAAGGCTCTGATTACCAACTTGTAACGCCCTCGATGCGGATATATCTCCCACGCATCGAAGCACGACTTAGAGGTATAACCGCATTTAAAGCAATGTCGCAAGTGAGGTAATCTTCACACAACCCATGTAATACATAAGGGAAGTAGATACATAGTTGGCTTACAATCGCCACTTCACACAATACAAGAATAAGTCAAGGTCCGACTATGCAACCAAAATGAAAGAAGACTACCCCAAAAGCTACACATATCCCGATCGTCCCGACTGGGCTCCACTACTGATCAACTAGAACGAAACAACACAAAGGACAAGATCTTCAACGAGATCCTCCTTGAGCTTGGTTGCATCATCTGCAAGGTTTCATCGACACCTGCAAACTGGTTTTGGAAGTATTCATGAGTCACTGGGACTCAACAATCTCACACCCTCGCGATCAAGACTATTTAAGCTTATAGGTAAGGTAAAGGTATGAGGTGGAGCTGCAGCAAGCGACTAGCATATATGGTGGCTAACATACGCAAAAGAGAGCGAGAAGAGAAGGCAAAGCACGATCGAACAACTATGATCAAGAAGTGATCCTAGAACAAGCTACGTCAAGCATTACTCCAACACCGTGTTCACTTCCCGGACTCCGCCGAGAAGAGACCATCACGGTTACACACGCGGTTGGTGCATTTTAATTAATGTCAACTTTAGGTTTTCTACAACCGGACATTAACAAATTCCCATCTGCCCATAACCATGGGCACGGCTTTCAAAAGTTCAAATCCCTGCAGGGGTGTCCCAACTTAGCCCATCACAAGCTCTCACAGTCAACGAAGGATATTCCTTCTAGCGGGAAGACCCGACCAAACTCGGAATCCCGGTTACAGGACATCCTCGACAATGGTAAAACAAGTCCAGCAAGACTACCCGCTGTGCTGACAAATCCCGATAGGAGCTGCACATATCTCGTTCTCAGGGCACACCGGATAAGCTAAGCGTACGGGAGCCAACGTAATCCAAGTTGCCAAGGGACGGCCCCGCACGGTGCTCTGGGTTGGACCAACACTTAGAGAAGCACTAGCCCAGGGGTTTAAATAAAGATGACCCTCGAGCCGCCCAACTCAAGGGAAATAAAAGGCTAGGTGGCGAATGGTAAAACCAATGTTGGGCCTTGCTGGAGGAGTTTTATTCAAGGCGAACTGTCAAGGGGTTCCCATTATAACCCAACCGCGTAAGGAATGCAAAATTCGGGAACATAGCACCGATATGACGGAAACTAGGGCGGCAAGAGTGGAATAAAACACCAGGCATAAGGCCGAGCGTTCCACCCTTTACAAAGTATATATATGCATTAATTAAATAAGAGATATTGTGATATCCCAACAAGTAAACATGTTCCAACAAGGAACAACATCTTCATGTTCCAACAAGGAACAAACTTTAATCTTCACCTGCAACTAACAACGCTATAAGAGGGGCTGAGCAAAGCGGTAATATAGCCAAACAACAGTTTACTAGGATAAGGTGGGTTAGAGGCTTGGTTTAACAATATGGGAGGCATGATAGTCAAGTGGTAGGTATCGCAGCATAGGCATAGAAAAAGAGCGAGCAACTAGCAAGCAAAGATAGAAGTGATTTCGAGGGTATGGTCATCTTGCCTGCAAAGTTGTCAGAGTTGACTTGATCCTCGTAAGCGAACTCAATGGCTCCTTGTTCATGAACTCGTCTCCTGGCTCTACCCAAACAAGAACAACAAGCAAATGGAACACAATCAACCATGTGCAATGCTCAAACAACATGATGCAAACATGGTATGATATGCGGGATGCGGTATGTGATGCATATGCAAGATTTGACAAGGAATGATTGAACCTGGCCTCAAATTGGAAATGCAAGAGTGCCACTGTAAAGGTGAGGTGATTTTGGTTGAAATCGATATAAAGATCACCGGAATCGGATGCATGGTTTGGAAATGGCAAGCAAAACAAATATGACATCGGTCTGCGATAATCAGCAAGTAGCCATCTAAATGCATCAAGATAAATATGCTACAACACTCAAACATGACAACAAAATACATGGCAGGGATCCACTCAAGATGCTTGACAAAATATGAACACTGAGCTACGGCTAATTCATCCATTAACAGGTTCAAACAAGCATGGCAAAAGTGCAAATGATAACAGGTTTCAGACTTAGTGAAATTAACACAAGTCTGGAATTTATCATCAGGAAGCACACTTTAGAGCATGAAAACTACATGCTATAGAAACATATCATGGCAAATCAAGGCACAGCATGAAGCTACTCAAAGCACTTAACAAAAGTCCCTTAGTGACCTTGAGCCAAAAGGGATCAGAAAATACAATTGCAAGCATGTGAACATTGCAAAAGCATAAACAGATTCAGACTTAGTGAAAAACTGGAGCATGCAAATCAGTTAACGAGTAGGCATGTTTACGAGCTCGATGCATCGCTACAAGGCATGGCATGACAAACTAAGCATACACCCATCAAGAATACATGGCATAGAAGCTGGACATGGCAAGAACAACAACATAGCATGCACGGATCAATAGCAACATCCTCGGCAAAATCGCTAAACATGTCAACAATCTTCCAGGATTCACGATATAGCAAAAGTAGAGCTCGATTTACTCAAGCTAGGGCGCTCCATAAATGCAAACAAAGACATGCATGGATAGAGCACCACAATGTTAACAAATCATCCTTACTGATCATCCTCAAAAGAGGCACGGATCACTAGTAAACAACATGAACATATGGCATAACGACAAAATCAGGACAAGGACTTTGTGAAATTGTACGTCCCTGAAATCAGCATTACCAATTATGCTACTTTACAAGCTTGTTCTAGTCACCACACATATCACAAAAATACATGGCAAGAACCTTTGTAAAGATGGCATGGCATATAACAAAACACATGTAGAGCTCAGGATCATATCATTCACACATTAAACATGGCAAAAATGACAAATAGCTATTTGCTGAAACAGATCTGCCAAATTCATCACATAGCCCTCTTCCAACATCATTTCGAGCATCAATATGAGCTCAAATGAAAATGATGCAATGATATGAAATGATGTACTCATCGAGGCAAACATTTTTATATGCTACACGCACAAATCGGAGTCACGGATGATGAATTATGGCATGATGAACATGAGCACATGAAACTGATTTTTAGGGACTTGGCAGTTTTCAGAAAAAAAACATGCGAGCGCTAAATAACTAAACGGTGCACAGGCGGGGAATAGGGGAATGCTCACCACATGGGCTCGGCCCAGAACATGGAGATGGGCCGCCTTTGGAGCCCATGCGCAGAGGAGTGGTTGTCCTCGTCAACCTCCTGCTCCCGCTCGGGCAAGGAACAATGGTGGCGGCGGCACGGTACAGAGCTCCGGCGAGGGCATGCGCAGGCCGGGGACGCGGGGAGGCACCGGAAATGGGCAGATCCGGATGCGGGGACTCCGTATCCGGCAACGAGGAAGCTTGAGGCGGCCGGGCGCGGAGATCCCTGCAGGCCATGGCGGGGCGGCTCCCTGGGAAGCAACAGAGAGAGAGAGGGCTCGGGATGAGAGAGAGCCAGGGGAACACGTGAGATGGCGCGGGGTGGCGTGACCTGAGGATGGCGGCGGCGGCGAGCAGCTTCCGGTGAAGAAGGCGGTGGCAACCGGCATCTCTCCGGCAAAGTCCGGCGGGACTCCGGCGGGCGGCGAGCGAGGCGGTGAAGCCGGGCTTCGGCGGTGGCGGCTTGGGCCCGTGCGGGCCTCGGATGGGCACCGCGGGCCGCGAAGAGAGAGAGGGCGCGACGCGGGCTGATGTGGCGCGCTCTGGTTGGCTGCGAGCGGTCGCCGGGATGACGTGGCAGGCTCCCATAGGCTGGAGCGACGTGGCGGCGGCGCGGCGGACATGTCCAGCGCGGTGAGGACGAGTCCGGCGGCGCGAGGGGAGGGATTTTAGGGTTTCGACCGCGAATTTTGATGGGGTGCACATATTTATAGGTAGAGGGAGCTAGGAGAGTCCAAATGAGGTGCGGTTTGCGGCCACGCGATCGTGATCGAACGAACGAGATGATGGAGGAGGTTTAGGTGGGTTTTGGGCCACTTTGGAGGGGTGTTGGGCTGCAACACCCAAGAGGCCTTTTCGGTCCCTCGGTTAACCGTTGGAGTATCAAACGAAGTCCAAATGATACGAAACTTGACAGGCGGTCTTCCGGTAGTAAACCAAGGCCGCATGACAAGTCTCGGTCCAATCCGAAAACGTTTAACACCCGCACACGAAAAGAGGTAGAAAGGAACACCGGGTGACATAGGAACGCCGGATTGCAAAACGGACAACGGGGAAAAAGCTCGAATGCATGAGATGAACATGTATGCAAATGCGATGCACATGATGACATGATATGCAATGCATGACATACAAGCAATGAAAAGGAAAACAACAGCGAATGACTAGAAGACACCTGGCACATCGGTCTCGGGGCGTTACAAACAAGTAGTACAAGTTATCCTAACAAAAGTAGTCTTCGCCTGCAAAAGCCTCTGGTGGTGACGCCGCAGTGGGCTCTACGATGACCTCCGTCCTGCTGTCCTGGCGGTCTTGGTCTTGTTGCACCGATAGGGAGACATTTGCTTGATTCCTCGGGACCCCACGCTTGCGCTTGCCTCCTTAGCACCAAAGAGGAGACTAGTACACTGCGCCCGCAGGCGCCCGCCTGGCCTTGGTCGTCACGGCTCATGTCATATGACCCTCACGAGGTGCATCTTGCATAGATATCTTCGCTCCTCGGGAGCCAGCTTGGTGAGGCCCGCCCCCCCCAGGGAGGTCTTGGTGTCGTCCGCCTCGCGAGGCCTGGCCCCTCGCGAGGGTCTTTTGGGTTGTTGTTGCTGAAGCTGGGCCGTATCGGGCCGTCGACGGAGCCATGCCGTGGGCCACAGGCAGTCAAATCTGGGTACCCCCATTCCCAGGACGCCAATAGTAACCCCCGGGCCCAAGGCTCACTCGAGCTTGGCTTCGAGGCGAAGCCAGCATTGCGGGCCCCAACTGCCTACGACCTCGGTTGACGCTTGGTGTTTAATGGGACGTGGGTGCCTCCGCTTCCCCACACTGCCTCGACAACCGTTTGACTTGACAAGACCCTGCTGCATGCAGAGAAAACCATCATTACGTGCGATCATGGCGGCCGGCGGTTGGCCTCCTTCCGGCTATAAATGAGGGGAGGGGCGGAGCCCCCTTGCTCATCTCTGTCTTCTCGCCACCCGCTCCTTCTTCCTCCTCCTAGCCTTGCTGACTTGCTGCAACACCCATGGCGCCGATTAGGAGGTTCTCCGCTGTGGAGAAAGGTAAAAAACCCTCATGAGGAGCAGGGGCCACTCCCACCAAAGAAGAGGCTCAGTCGTCCCCGCGACACCAACGAGAGGCCAGAGGTGACGCAACCGTGGTACGAGCGGCCTCCGCCTGGCTTTCCGCTCCCTCTGTACGCCCGAGCACAAGGCTCTAGAGAGGGCGGCAGCGCCTCGCGCCGCGCAAGCCACGGCCGTGGTGGCCAGGCTGAGGTTGGACGGGCTGCAGGCCTGCAAACTGATACGTCTCCAATGTATCTATAATTTTTGATTGTTCCATGTTATTATATTACCTGTTTTGGATGTTTAATGGGCTTTAATATACCTTTTTATATTATTTTTGGGGCTAACCTACTAACCAAAGGCCCAGTGCAAATTGCTATTTTTTTGCCTATTCAGTGTTTCGCAGAAAAGGAATATCAAACGGAATGAAACCTTCAGGAGAGTTATTTTTGGAATAAACGTGATACAGGAGACTTGAAGACTATGTCAAGAAATAAGCAAGGAGGCCACGAGGCAGGGAGGCGTGCCCCCACCCTCGTGGGCCTGTCACAGCTCCACCGACGTACTTCTTCCTCCTATATATACCCATATACCCCAAAAACATCCAGGAGCACCACAAAACCCTATTTCCACCGCCGCAACCTTCTGCACCCGTGAGATCCCATCTTGGGGCCTTTTCCGGCGCTCCCCCAGAGGGGGAATCGATCACGGAGGGCTTCTAAATCAACATCATAGCCTCTTCGATGATGTGTGAGTAGTTTACCACAGACCTTCGGGTCTATAGTTATTAGCTAGATGGCTTCTTCTCTCTCTTTGGATCTCAATACAAAGTTCTCCTCGATTCTCTTGGAGATCTATTTGATGTAATTCTTTTTGCGGTGTGTTTGTCGAGATCCGATGAATTGTGGGTTTATGATCAAGATTATCTATGAACAATATTTGATTCTTCTCTGAAATCTCTTATGCATGATTTAAATATCTTTGCAAGTCTCTTCGAATTATCAGTTTGGTTTGGCCTACTAGATTGATCGTTCTTGCAATGGGAGAAGTGCTTAGCTTTGGGTTCAATCTTATGGTGTCCTTTCCCGGTGACAGCAGGGGCAGCAAGGCACGTATTGTATTGTTGCCAACGAGGATAAAAAGATGGGGTTTATATCATATTGCTTGAGTTTATCCCTCTACATCATATCATCTTTCCTAATGCGTTACTCTGTTCTTATGAACTTAATACTCTAGATGCATGCTGGATAGCGGTCGATGTGTGGAGTATAGTAGTAGATGCAGAATCGTTTTGGTCTACTTGCCCCGGACGTGATGCCTATATACATGATCATGCCTAGATATTCTCATAACTATGCGCTTTTCTATCAATTGCTCGACAGGAATTTGTTCACCCACCGTAGAATTTGCTATCTTGAGAGAAGCCACTAGTGAAACATATGGCCCCCGGGTCTATCTTCCATCATATTATTTTCCTATCAACTTGCTATTTCTATTACCGTTTATTTTACAATCTTTATTTTCCAATCTATACAACAAATACCAAAAATATTTATCTTATTATCTCTATCAGATCTCACTTTCGTAAGTAACCGTGAAGGGATTGACAACCCCTTTATCGCGTTGGTTGCAAGGTTCTTCTTTGTTTGTGCAGGTACTAGGGGACTTGTGTGTTACCTCCTGCTGGATTGATACCTTGGTTCTCAAAACTGAGGGAAATACTTACGCTACTATGCTGCATCACCCTTTCCTCTTCAAGGGAAAACCAACACAAGCTCAAGAGGTAGCACGAACCCACACCGAAGGCTCCTCACGCGTGTTCGTGGTGTGGGAGGCGTTGCCACAGTGTACATGGATCCAGCTCTCGAGGTTCCTCGCTGAGGAGATGCTGCCAAGGGGGGCGGTTGAGCTGTGGTACGTCGGGTGCTGCAGTCTGGCCATGGGGGCAGAGGTCAAGGTCATTCCCCCGGGCAAGATATTCATGACCCGAGGATGGGGCGAGGTCGCCCGCGCCTGCCACATGGAGGGGGACCCTCACCATCCTCTTTGAGTATGACGGCGCCTCCACACCGCCCTTCGAGGTCTTCAACGAGGAGGGCCGCCGCCTGGAGTGCTGCTCTGGAGGAAGCGGCCCGCGTGGCGTGGCTACAGGCATCGAGCCCGCCTCCGATCATGCGGACAACTCCTCTAGCAGCAGCGACGACTCTTGGAATCCAGCAACTCTCTCGAGCCTAGCGAGTCACCGGAATCGAGCAACGACATCGACGTGCCACCGAGATCTCACCATGACCGGAGCGCGGCAGCGGCATCCGCTCGGCATCGACAATGATCTGGATGGGGTTGGTGTCGGCCTCACGTGGCCCACTGTTGATGACGGCGTCGACAACAGTGCCCGTAGCCAAGGCTTCTTGAGGTTTTTCTCCTTTTGTTCCCTGCGAGGAATCGAGTCAAACCCCGTGGGGGTATGTAAAGAACTTGTAATGCTTTTGCTTCGATGTTTATTATTCTTAGTATAAGGTTGCAGTTGTGTGCCCCCCTTCGGCATTGTTCCCCCTTTTCATTCTCATGGTAGCTTAGCGCTCTATGCCGGCAGGTCCCAGTCCCCAGGCAGGCTTCGGCCGTCGCTGGTATGCCAGTTCGTGATGCCGTGGTCAAGGCCATGAGGTGAGCGGCCTGAGGTCCGGTAAGAGCTCCTGAGGCGCGATGCTCAAGAGGTCCCCTTTGGCGTGCAAGCAGCTCCCTGAAGGCCGAAAAGGGAAGCGGCATTGCCGGAGCGAGATTACGAGAATTGAAAATTCCAGGTAGCGGGTTCGCGCTGGTTCGTACAAGTAACTTATCTTGATGAGCCTAAGGTGATTCCTTTGTGCGGCGCCCGATTTGTGCTTTAGCGGTGGTGCTACCAGGTAGGGCTCACACCAGCCTACCCTTTCCTCGCTCATCTAAATGCTCTGCGTCCTCGGGTCCCGCCCCTCGAGCGAGGCTCAGCCGCCACTGGTATGCCAGGTCACGATGTCGTGGTCAAGGCCAGGGGGTGAGGGCTAGAGAGTCAGTAGGAGCTCGCGAGGCGCGATGCTTAGGAGCCCCCCCTTTAACGCGCAAGCGATACCGTAAGAAACAGGCGACCGGCAGGACCGCCTGTAGTTAAGCTCTGGAGATTCTTGCGGGTTAGTCCGAGAGGAGCATATAACTCATAATCGTGTTTGCTGTCCTGCCGCTGATCTTTCCGCAAGAAGATGAAGGCACTGAGGATCTGGTGAGGTGACGTGCATGGGGCGGGCCGCGAGCCAGAGCTCGATCTCTCAGATTTGTCAGCGTTGCAGGGACGGACTCGAGCACATGTGTCGTGCCAGCATGTGTAGCCCCCGTTGCCGGATGAGCAGGAGGCCGGTCAGCAACGTGGGAAGCCGCGAAGGGCAATAGGCAAGCACGTGATAACATAAATCATCTCATGGAAGGAGATAATGCTAGCTATAATAGATGCAAAACGACACATGCCACAGGGACGTACCCACGCGACCTAGGGATGATGTAGCCTAAGGGGCGCCCCCAACTGAATAAACCAAAAAATGTCACCTGGCACAGTTTCTGAAGAGATGTTGGAGTTTCCGAAGATGCATGCTGAAGAAGTCGCTCCTCACGAGCCGCCTGGGTCCTGAACCTCGGGAGGCTTTGGGTGCTTAGGGGGCTCGCAAAGAACCATCGCCATCTCCGCCAGGACTGCCTGGTGCCTGGCCTCCTGAGCCACCAGAATGCTCCGTAGGCGACGCTGGAAGGTAACAGCCGCGTTCAGCAAGCCAAAAGGCATGCGAACATAGCTGTGAAGGGGCCCCTCACACCGACCAACGTTCGATGGACAGAAGCACTCCTGGGATGCGGCCCTGTTGAGTCCTGGAATGTTGAAACAGATGCGCAACTTGTTGTCCTCGTAAGAACAAGGAGCCGCGCCAGGTGGTGGGCGGTGGTCGCCGCGCATGGCTCTCGCCTCTTGAAGCTCCTCGGTCGCCTTGGTGATGAACTCCTTAGCACCTGGCACCCCGTGCCTTGTGCCCTCGTGGGGGAAACGCGCACTGAAGCACGCCTCCACGTGGTTCCCAAGTGCCTCCCTTGTGACATTGGCTAAGTCAGAGACCCTCCAGAAGAGAGCCCCCGAGCCCAGCCTGAGAGGGGCGTTGGGTGCGCCTTCCTATGCAAGAGAGGGAGGCGCCCCATCCGTGAGCGCAAGTTCTAAGGTGGTGCCACTAGAGACACCGCTCTCCTGAGGCTCTTGGCAGAGCATCTGCTTCTTGTTCTTGGGCACAGCCTTAGGAGGGTAGACGGTGCCTTCGTTGTCTGGGTCCTCGACCGCTGTAGCCTGGTAGGCGCGCTCGAGAGAGCACCCTGCATCCTTCTCCTCTCTGGTGATTGTGATGATGTCGTGGTTCCCTGGCAACTTGAGGACATTGTAACCATGATGAGTCACCGCCATGAACTTGGCCAGGGCTGGATATCCAAGGATGGCATTGTACGGAAGGCGGATGTGGGCGACGTCGAAGTTGATGAGCTCAGTGCGAGAGTTGTCGTGCTGGCCGAAGGTGACAGGGAGGTGGATCTTCCCTATCGGGGTGGTGGAGCCGTCGGTCACTCCTGAGAAAGGCTTGGTGGGCTGCAGCTGATCATAGGGCACTTCGAGGCGGTCGAACGTCTTGATGGAAAGAACATTGAGCCCCACACCGCCATCGATGAGGGTCTTGGTGACGAGAACATTGCTGATGACGGGCGAGCAAAGCATCGGGAGGGCGTCGGCAGTTGCCGCGCACTTGAGCTGGTCGAACGAGCTGAAGGTGATGGTGCACTTGGACCACCTGAGCGGACGCATGGCCTCGAGCCTGGGGAGGGCCGCATTCACCTCATGGGCGAACTGCTTGAAGATGCGTTGAGAGGCTGGGGCCTGAGCGCCGCCCAAGATGCAGGCGATGCCGTGAGGCTCCTGGAAGCCCCAGCCCCCTCATCCTGGTGGTAGTCGTCGTTCCTTTTTGGTGGTGGTGGCAGCGGAGGGAGGCCGACGTTGCCCTAAGGACGGTCCTCACGAGGCTCATCTCTCCAGGCGCCCTTGTGTGGCTGGCCCTGCCAGCGGTCCTCACGAGGCTGGTCGCACCACTCCTAGCGGGGGCCGTGGTCATCCCAGCGTCCTCCACTTTGACCTCCTCCACGGCCGTAGCCTCAATCGTTGCGCTCGAGGCGATGGCCGAGGCACCCATCGTGGATGGCCCTAAGCTCTTGACAGTCATTGGTGTTGTGGCTGTGTACGTTCTGGAAGACGCAGAATGGACGACTGCCCTTGGATGACTCTGGGTGGTCGCAGCCGTGCTTCATCTCTGGTTCAGCCGCAAGCACGGCCGCCCCCTTGCGCTTCACGTCCTTGGCCTTGGCCTTCTTGTCTTATGGGTCGGCCGCTGGGAGCTTGAGGAGGGAGAGGCGTCCTTCCTCCGCTCTCCCGCACTTGTCGCCATGTTGAACATCTCCAGAGCTGTGCACTGGTCCTCGTGTATGGCGAGCTCCTCCTTCATCTTGACATCGCGGACGCCGTCAGAGAATGCTGATATGATGGCTTCGTCCGACACCATGGGGATCATGAGGCGAACACTATTGAAGTGCTGGATGTACTTCTGTAAGGTTTCCCCTGGCTACTGCTTGATGCGCCACAGGTCACCCGCGGCAGGCGGGCGGTCGCGAGTGCCCTGGAAGTTGGCGATGAAACGCTCGCGCATCGCACCCTAGGAGGAGATCGATCCCGCGGGCAGGTTCAGGAGCCACGAGCGTGCGCCATCCTTGAGGGCCATGGGAAACCAGTTCGCCATGACTTTCTCGTCACCGTTGGCTGCCTCGATGCTCAACTCGTAGAGCTGCAGGAACTCGGCAGGGTCGGGGGTGCCGTCGTAGCATGGAGGCAGGTCGGGTTTGAACTTCCCCGACCAAACGACGTTGCGTAGGTCGGGAGTGAAGGCTCGACAGCCCGTGGTGGTCACGGGAGCCCGCCGTGGATGTGGAGCCTGATCATGGCGCTCACACGCCACCACCGCAGGCGGCGCCTGGTCTTAACGTGGTGGTGCAGGGAGTGCTGGAGCACCTTCTTGTTGCCGCTGGACCTCATGGCAGCTTTCTTCTTCATGCGCGGGCGCCCTGCATGGTGGGTCACGCCGTGGAGCCACGCGCCTTGGTTTGAGGGTGACGTCTTGATGGGGAGGTGGCGGAGGCGCTCCATGGGCTACGTCGCTCGCGGCAGGCAGTGAGCAGGGTAGCGAGAGGGATGGCGCAGTAGAGCCCCCAGCGGCGCTGACAAGTTCGGCGATGCGGTCCAACCAGTCTTCGTAGAAGTCGTCGATACGACAGTAGCGCAGGAGATCGCGGTCCATGAGCAGCACAGCCTGCACGTCCGGCGACCCGCGACGAGCGTGAGATGACGAACCAACCGGAGTCAGCGATGGGGTGGCCGTGCGTCCATCATGCCGCACTTAGGGGTGCAGCGACGAAGCTTGCTGCTCGTGCCCCGCCGGTCCGGTGGCGGCGTTGGCGGCAGCCGATGGGGAACAACGGGGAGGCCCGCCCGAGGGTGCCACCTGGGCGACACGAGCGGCTTGACACTTAGCACGGGCTTGACGAGCATCAGCCATGGAAGCGGTGGAGCGGCGGTGAGTCGGTCGGTGGAAGAGAGGCTCCGACGCACCCCCACATGGCGCGCCAAATGTCGGATTTGGGGTTCCGCAAACCCTTGAGAGGTTCGAACTCTGGGGTGCCTATGAAGAACTCGTCCTCCCCAGTCTGCCTACTCAATGATTCAAAGGACTAGCTCGATGAACCCAAGGGACAAGAGACACAATAGTTTATCCTGGTTTGGGCCACCTTGCGGTGTAATACCCATCTCCAGCTTTGTGGTGGATTGCCTTGAGGGGCTGAGGATGAACTAGTACAGTGGTGGAACAACCTCAGGAGGTGAGGTGTTCTTGCGCTCGATGAGCTGGTGAACTGGTCAGGGTGGAATGGATCCGATCTCCCTCTATGGCGGCGGCTAGGTCCTATTTATAGGGGCCTTGTTCCTCTTCCCAAATATAGGTGGCAAGGGATCCCACAACGTCCAAATTCGAAGGGAGAAAACTAGTACAAGTTATCCTGACAAAAGTAGTCTTCGCGTGCAAAAGCCTCTGGTGGTGACGCCGTGGTGGGCTCCGCGATGACCTCCGTCCTGTTGTCCTGGCGGACTTGGTCTTGTTGCACCGATATGGAAACCTTTGCTTGATTCCTTGGGACCCCGTGAAAGTGCAACTATCCCTGGGTGGTTTTGGTAATTCCTAACAACATATAGCTCATTGAACTAATGCTCTTTCAAGATGATCATTTCAGAAAGTTCACTGATTGGCATGGAATGGACTAGGAATGTGGACCCCTCAAAATGCTAAGGACACATATTGGCTCAAGCTCAAGACTCTACCTTTTCATTTTAGTGTTCCAAGATCACATTGAGTCCATAGGAAAAGCCAATACTATTGAAAGGGGATGAGGTGTTGCTTAATGGCTTGCTTGCTCAAAATGCTTAGTGATATGCTCCAAAAGCCCTCAACCACTTTCTCATATCCACATATGCCCCAAACCAAAAGTCAAACTCAGACCCACCGGTTTGATCTATCCAGCGCCACCGAGTTCATTTGACATAGCCATTGCCAGAAACCCTAATCAGTTCGGTCTCACCGATAGGGATCTTGGTCTCACCGAGATGGGATTGCAAACTCTCTGTTTCCCTTCGTAACATTTCAATCTAATCGAGATGAGCGATCGGTCCCATCGAGTTCATAATGCAAACTCCCTGTTTCCTTTTCATAACATTTCAGTCTCACCGAAATGAGCGATCGGTCCCACCGAGTTTGCCTGACCAACTCTCTGTTTGCCTATTACGGAAATCGGTCCCACCGAGTTTATGTGATCGGTCTCACCGAGATTACGTTATGCCCTAACCCTAATGAAATCGGTCCCACCGAGTTGACATGTGGGCCCCACAAAAAATCCTAACGTTCACATTTTGAACTAAATCGTTGTGACCGAGTTTGAGTATTCGGTCCCACAAAGTTTGGTAAATTGTGTGTAATAGTTAGATTTTGTGTGGAGGCTATATATACCCCTCCACCCATCCTCCATTCGTGGAGAGAGCTATCAGAACGTTCCTACACTTCTACCATACATTTTCTGAGAGAGAACTACCTACTCAAGTGTTGAGACCAAGATATTCCAATCCAACCACAACAATCTTGATCTCTAGCCTTTCCCAAGTTGCTTTCCACTCAAATCATCTTTCCACCAAATCTAAATCAGTGAGAGCGAGTTGAGTGTTGGGGAGACTATCATTTGAAGCACAAAAGCAAGGAGTTCATCATGAACACACCATCTATTACCTTTTGAGAGTGGTGTCTCCTAGATTGGTTAGGTGTCACTTGGGAGCCTCCGTCAAGATTGTGGAGTTGAACCAAGGAGTTAGTAAGGGCAAGGAGATCGCCTACTTCATGAAGATCTACCCAAGTGAGGCAAGTACTTCGTGGGCTATGGACATGGTGGGATAGATAAGGTTGCTTCTTCGTGGACCCTTTGTGGGTGGAGCCCTCTCTGGACTCGCGCAACCGTTACATTTTCGTGGGTTGAAGTCTCCATCAACGTGGATGTACTATAGCACCACCTATCAGAACCACACCAAAAATCTCCGTGTCTACATTGTGTTTGCTCCGTCTAAACTCCTCGCTTTACCTTCATGTGCAATGATTTACATTCCGCTGTTGTACTCTTATACTTGCATGTGTAGGTTGATTGCTTGACTTGTGCTAAATTGCTAAAAATCTGCCAAGACTTAAAATTGGGAAAAGGCTAGGTTTTTATTTGGTCAAGTAGTCTAATCACCCCCCTCTAGAAATACTTTCGATCCTACAAGTGGTATTAGAGGTTTGGTCTCCATTTGCCTTGATTTCCATAGCTTTGGTGATCATAGCCCTGGTTTCACAACCTAGGAGAGTATGGCATCTAGCGAGGGAAATTACCAGCGTAGAGGTCCTTAGTTTGATGGTATAAATTTTGCTAGTTGGAAGCATAAGATGAAAATGCATATTCTTGGACATAACCCCACCCTTTGGGCTATTGTGTGTATTGGCTTGCAAGGCCAGTTCTTTGTTGGGAGAGAACCAAACCATGAAGCTACCGCGGAAGAGTTGAAGATGCTGCCATACAATGCTCAAGCTTGCGATATCCTCTTCAACAGATTGTGCCCCGAAGAATTCAACAAAATCATCCGTCTTGAGAATGCAAAGGAAATTTGGGATACTTTGATTGATATACATGAAGGTACTGACTCCGTCAAGGAATCCAAATTGGATGTGCTTCAAAGTCAACTTGAGAAGTTCAAAATGAAGGATGGTGAAGGTGTCGCTGAAATGTACTCTAGGCTTGCTCTCATCACAAATGAGATTGCCAGCTTAGGAAGTGAAGAGATGACCGACATATTCATCATCAAGAAGATCCTAAGAGCCTTGGATGGAAAATATGATACCGTGTGCACATTGATCCAAACGATGCCCAATTACAAAGATCTCAAGCCAACCGAAGTCTTTGGTAGAATTGTTGCTCATGAGATGTCACTCAAGGATAAAGAAGAGCTGCACAACAAGTCAAGTGGTGCTTACAAAGCCTCATGTGATGCTCCTACATCATCAAGTGAGAAACAAGCCTTCAATGAGGAATTGAGCCTAATGGTGAAGAACTTCAACAAGTTCTACAAGAGTAGAAGCAACAAAATAAGTTCCAAGTCAAGGTCCTACAATGACAAAAGATCTTCTAGTCGTGAGCGTAATTGCTACAATTGTGGAAGACTCGGACACTACTCCAATGAGTGTATGACTCCCTACAAGTGAAGAGAAGACTCACCCAAAAGTAGAAGTAGAAGAGAAGAATCACCTCCAAGAGAGAGGAGGAGTAGAGATGATCGCTATGAACGAAGAAGCTCTCGCAGAAGCAAGGATTCAGAAAGGAAGGACAAGTCATCAAGGAGGTACACAAAATGAAGATAACAAGCTCATGTTGGTGAATGGGTATCCGGCTCCGACTCCAACCATCACTCTGAGAGAAGTTATCACTCCGACTCTGAATATACTCAAGATGAAGGTGTTGCCGGTCTAGCACTTGTGTCAACCAACTCCTACGACATATTTGACTCACCAAATGAAGGAATTGGAAGATGCTTCATGGCTAAAGGCCCAAAGGTATCACACCCCGAGTATGTTGATTTCAATAGTGATGAAGATGATTTGCTAGGTGATGATGATTTACTTGTTGACAACTCTAGTGATGAAAACTATGATTAAATTGCTATTAATCATGCTAATCAAGATAAAACGAATGATGATGATAAGAAGGAGATTGAGCGTCTAACTAAAGAACTAATCACTCTTAAGTTAGTTCATGAAACTACCTTGGAAGATCATCAAGAGCTTTTAAAGACTCATGAGAAGCTACGATTTGAAAAGCTCAACCTTGAGCAAGAGCATGGGTTCTTAAAAGCAATCAATGATGATCTTCGCAAGAAAAGTTTTTCTTGCATTGCCAAGCGTTTACTCATGTCTACTTACATGACACAAGTAAATTCTAGCAACAAGAACAAGAAAGATTATTCTTCTAGTAGTAACAATAATCATGTTAAATCCAATGTTGTTGCTTCTAGTAGTAATCTTGATTCCACTAATGATTCTCTTAGCCAAGTTACACTTGAGCAAGTAAATAGCTTATTGAAGGGAATTATAGAGAAAGGTGTTTACAAGAGCCTTGCCGGAAGCAAGCAATTTGAGGAAACTGTCCAAAAGCGAGGAAGTCACTTGAAGAATCAAGGTGTTGGTTTTGAACGAAAGTTCAATGCGAATGGAGTTGAGTGGGAAGAAGATCAATACCCCAAGACGAAGTTTGTTCCTCAACAAGAGAAGTATGATCCTACTACTTTCAAGGGGACACAAGCTCAAGATGATCTTCCACCACAAGAACACAAGCAAAAAGGCAAGGACAAGCTTCAAGAGGAGATTGATGCATTTGAAGAAGCTCCGAAGGCCTTGTTCAAGTGGGTTACCAAGACTACATCAAGTTCTACTTCATCAAGTACGACTACAACTCAAAGGATTCCCGTCAAATTGATGTGGATCCCGAAGAAGAAGAACTAGAGAGTTCTTGAGGGTGACTCTGCCAACATAATTCACTCATACCATCTTGGTAAGGACAGGTGCAAACAAATTTCACATCTTGCACTAGTTCAAGGAGTCAAAAACCCTCTTGTTGGTAAGACAAGGGACAAGGTAACCTAATGCTTTCATGGACTTTATCTTGTGTGAACTTCACTCTATGTCTATGGATATCCTAGTTTGTTCCCTGTGGGACTAACCCATGTAGGTATTGAAAGTGCAACTCACTCCAATGGATTGCTCCAAATGATGTACATCAACTTTGAGCATCCAGATGTTCAACATCTACAAGAAGTCATCATCGACAAAACCCAGGGTTAGTTCGTCCCTCTTAGGGGGGATATCGCATCTAGGGGGAGATTTACTGTAAGAATTGAGCTAAAGCAACTCTAATGGTGTGACCATAATAATGCTTTATGTAAAAGTGGTAACCCCACTTGTGCTTAAACGATGAGTATGACCTATGATCAAATGTTCTCATTTGACTCCTAAGTCAATATACTCATATATAGATGACCTACTCATCGCCAATTGCTTGATAGATGCTACAATGTTTGTGCATGCTTTGCCACATATTTCATTTTTCATTTTATTGTGTGAGCATCTTGGTGGCGTATTTTACTCGTCCGAGGACATCCATTTGTTGCTTTGATTGTTTGGATTTTCTTCTTTTGCCAAATGGATGGACAAAAATGCCTAAGAACTTCCTCTAGCTATCTATGATTTTCTCGTCTCAAACTCTATTCATGCTACATCACAAAGTTTGATCAAGTCAGATACGAACCCTCTGTGTGAGGAGCACTCGGAGTCAGCGATTTGTCATAGACTTAAACTTCCAAAACCTCTCCGTGCATTTCGGTCTAACCGATTCATCCTTTTCGGTCCGACCAAGTTCACTGAGTGGATCTAGGTTTTCAATCTCGGTGCAACCAATTAGAACTTTTCGGTCACAGCGAGTTGAAATAACCACTTGTGATTCTGCATGTCGGTGCCACTGAGTTGTTCCACTCGGTCACACCGATAGGGTCAGGACATAAATACCGATGGGTCAAATTTTGAAAATTCCTCCAAAACCTCTCAGCCCTCATGTGTCCTGCACAGCCGTCTCGGGTCTCTAGATTGTCCTCTCATTGCCAGCGACCTCCTGCCGCTGGTCTCCATCGCCGTCAACGGATTTCAACACCGCCGTTGCCGCCGTAGTGAACTCACTACCGAGTTAGGGTATGAGTTCGACCCCTTGTGCATTCTTTTTACCTCCTATTCTGAGAACAAGGTCAATGCCATGTTTCTTACCGCGTATGAGATCATCCTGTCCAGCGAGAACTCCCTTTAGTCTAGATCTGATTCGAAAATTTAGGGTTAGGTTTCCGCCGAACTCATCTTGGACCGACCGATTTGTAGAAATCGGTCTCAAAGATTTGGCTTAGGCCATTGCACTTGCCTATTTCGGTCTGACCGGAACTTTCAAATCGGTGTGATCGAGTTCAACTCTTTGTGAAACCCTAGCAATCTTAGAGTCACCGAACTGTCACTAGAAAAAAGATACTTCCGTGATGATACACATTAGTCACAGTAGGTCACGTTTTCTGTCATGCATGTACATCCATGACGATTTTATGATAGAATCAAGATAGTCATACCTGTGCTGTCTTAGAAGTGTTCCATGACATTACCAAAATTATCATCACATAAGTGTCCACTTCCATGACGATAAATCACGCGTCATAGAAGTGCTTTCGTCAAGGGTGACCGACACGTGGAATCCACCATAACAGGTCACGTTAAGCTATCGGGTCCGGTTTTGGATCCGATAACCCGTTAACAGCCCAGACCAATGGGGATTTTCCACGTGTAAAATTCTCATTGGCCGGAGGAAAGACGTGTTGGCTCACCGTTGGGACATATGTCATCCACTCATTGGACATGAGGCACCTATGATACATCGACACGTGGCATGGCCCAATAGAGGTCCATTCCGGTGAAAAGGCTGGCCCGTTTGAATTGGTCAAAAGGTAACGGGCCGGCCCACGGAAAGCTTGTTAATAGCCTGTTCGTATATCGCCCATTTACGACCCGCTAACTCTCGGCCCGTTACGGCCTATCGGAATTATGCCCAATAGCTTCATCTGGGCCGTCCAATATGATTCCAGCCCATTGTTACTTCTGGCCCATGTGTGGCCCATGATGTCTTTCATCCCATATGAGGCCCATCGTAACTCTGGGCCCAATAAAGGCCCGAGATGAAACTGGCCCATAATGTACAGTGTATCGCTTTATACCCATTAACGGCCTATTATTCCGTCAGCCGTTTCCAGCCCGTGTTAACTTTCGGCCTTCTAAGGGCCCATTTATTCTTGGGCTCATTCTAGAATTCGGTGAGTTACGGTCCATTACTGGCCTGTTCCGTTTGTGGGCCACATTCAGCCCATGGTTACATTCGACCCGTTTGTGGCCCATTAACCCGTTGGGATGTTTTCATAGTGTTATCAAATACGGCCTATTAACGACCCGTTATGGTCTACGAATAGTACGACCCATGTTTGGTGACATGATTATACGCCCCGTAGAAGGCCCATGGATCCTACGGCCCGTAGAAGACCAATGGACCCTATGGCCCATAGAAGGCCCATGGATCATAAGGCCCGTAGAAAGTCGATGGATTCTACGGCCCGTAGAAGGCCCATGGATCCTATGGCCCATTGAATGCCCATGGATCCTACGGCCTGCAGGAGGCCCATGGTTACAACAGTCCGCGTGTTGCCATGATTATTGTGGCCTAGTTACCAAAAATAGGTTAGTGTGTCCACTAGAAAAACACAGAAAAAGAACTGCAGTGACTACAAGCAAACAACTAAACAAGACAATAAGGAAATAAATAAGCAACCAACTAACACTAGCCTATTACAGCTATTACACCTATTACATCCACTTGGCGTCAAAGTTCGCCAGCAGTGCAAATATAGGGAACAAAGCAACATATTACATACACTTGCCGTCAAAATTGGCCACTAGTGCAAATAAACATGGAAGAAAACAAGAGCATAACTGAAACAACTTCAGAAGAGCTCAAGAAACGTTATCCTGGGTATCCACCATGCTGGCAATAAGCTTAGCAAGCTTATTAGCTTTGTCCTGTTTGGCGCTAAAATCCTCCAACGCTTTCTATTGCACCAGAAAGTATGCATCTGAATGCTCCAGGGACTTCCGCAGTCCTTCCGCTTCTTGTCGCAGCATAGTTGATCGATGTCTTTCAGCTTGTAGTTGAGACTCAAGAAACCGAACAGATTCAGACAGTGAGTTTGAATAGCTTGTGCAAGCGGTAGTGGCCAGTAACCCGAACACTAAGCCGAGACAGGACTTTGGGGTTGTCTCACTGTTTTCAAGAGAGTCTTCCTTAGCTATTTTATCAGCTTTGTTGGAGACCAACAAGGATATCTCACTATCCTGAACCTTATCTGCATTACTTACTTTACCATTTCTTAATAAGGCACTCTTCCCCAATATTCTGTCAGCATTCTAAAAGAAGAAACAAGCAGACACATAACATGTTTAGCATGTACTAGTATATGAAACTCATTTCGGTGAACCAGTTCATTAGTAAGGTGGAAAAGATTAAACTACCAAATCTTCTATTGCGAAGTACTAGTACATAATAAAAGCATCAAACAAACATATATCTATGTCCTATGGTCACTGCATTGTCTTGCCAAATCAAAATAGAGACACAGTTCAAATCATATCAGTTCAAGACAAAGCTGCAGTGAAAGAATACAAAGCATGGGAAACTACACGACACAACAAGATTTTAGATGGGTACCACGGGTCTACATGTACAACAACACTATTGGCTCTGTTGTGATGCTAGTAATGTGCATGATATGAGAAGTCAACAGTATACACAATTGAAATTGAAATCAACAGAGCTATTGATAAGAGCAAACCTGTTAAAGAAACATGTGTGAACATACCTGTTGTGCCATTGGAGTTTCGATTGGATCCTTCAATTTAAAAATAAGTTTGTATGAGTAAATACAGTGATACAAGAGCAAAGGAGTATGCACTATAGCAATGGAATCTTAAATTAGAACAATTGTTCTTTAGCTTTAAGCACTTTTTCTACATGAACAGAGTAAATTAAGACACAAGAATACTGTACTTAAAAAAAGAGCTCATAGACCTTACCACATTCTTGGTTCGGGACCAGTAGAGAACAAGGCGTTCCCAGTCATCGTCCAGTAAATGTGTCTCGGGAGAACGTAAGCGAATTTGATGAGTTTCTTTGCTAGTGAAGTACGTTTTCTTCAGGTAATTCCGATACTGCTACCAAGCATTCTAGAACATAGAAGAGGTATTAGCACAGGTTACCTCATCCTGAGTTTCCAAATCAGTCCTTCTCTATAGAGAAAAATGGGAAATTTTGTTGTATTATAACCATCATGGAGGTAGAATGTATGGGACAAAGCAAAGTAATTACCATGAATAACATTACTTACACATAACTCCTGGACAAACACCTGCAACTAGCTTTTTCCTTCACCTTCAGTATAATATTTCCATGATGGGAAGATACACACATAGGATTTAACAACATCAAATGCGATAGATCCTAAACTACGACTGGCTGGTTGTGCTTCCTCCACAGGAATAGGTGTACTAACTGGTGGAGTTGGGGTTCGCCGTGGTAGTACTGGCCCTTTGGGCACTGGAGCTGCCTTACTAACTGCTCTTGTTTGGGAGCTCTTTGGTGGAGATGGTGTTGTGTCAATAGGAACCGGGTTACTATCCGCTGGGGTTGGGGTTAGATTGGGTGAAGCTGGTTCTCTAACCATCGTAGTAGGGGTACAATCTGCGAGAGTCTGGGTTATGTGTGGTAGGGCTGGTTCTCGTGCATGTACAGCCGGGGTGCTATCTCCACCAAGAGGTAGCATTGTTTTACTTGAAGACCATGTTTTTACTCCGCTAGATTCTGGCATCACCCGCTCCAATTCAAATGGCTGATAAACAAGAAACATAGTTGAATGTACAGACATTGTATGAGAGACAAATGCAATAGATAGTGTTGAAAAAAGAGGGCATGAAATAGTTGACATGTATATTGTTTAACTAAAACGGATATCATGACATAATTTCACATATATGATGTCTATCCAAACTGGATAGCATAGCATAACATAATTCAAAGATATGATGAATAACTAAACATGATCGCATGCCATAATTCACATACATGTTATCTAATTAATCAGGATCGCACGATTTAATTCACATATATGATTTATATGCTAAATAGAGGGCATTCGATATGATGCCTGAACTAAGAACATGGTATTGGATATTGTGTATATGATGTCTAAACTATGCAATGCAAGACACTATATGCATGATATGAGTAGTATAACCGTGCCAAGTTAGAGCATACACCTCGATGGGGGAATAGGATTGGTCATCTGTCTCTGAATCCATCTCTGAGGAGCTATCGGGACCCAACAAGAGATCTGCTTCGATAGGTAGCACTGTCTGTTCTGAAGGCCTTGTTTTCACTCCAGATTTTTCCATCTCCCACCCAAATGGCTGATTCATGGGAAGATTAGTTTAATGTACAAACATTGTCGACAAATGGAAATTTAATGAAGAAAAGTATGGGCAAGATATCATTCAAATATATGATGCATGGTTAAACAGGATAGCATTGCACATTTCACATATATGATATAGAAACTAAATAGGTGGCATTACAGAACATGTCTAAACTAAGCAGATGACATATATGATGTCAAAAGTAGGCACTGCAAGGCAACATATGCATGATATGACTAACATCATCATGCCAAGGTAGGGAAAACACCTTGGGGGTAAATAGGAGTGGTCAGCTGTGTTCGAATCCACCTCAGAATATATATCTTCCTCTGGATTACAATCTGGAGAGGGGGGAGGGTTTTCCATTGAACCCACCATGGAGCGATGTCTGCATGACATTGTATTGACGTGCAAAACTCTTCTCTTTTTCTCTACATGTTCAGCATGACTGTGTACAATATCTGACATGCATATGAAAAAAATATGGTGAGATTATGTAAGGAGAGCATGCAAAAATCTAGAGTGATGGTAACAACGAGTGGATGGATCTAAAAATAATGATAGCAGACTGATGATTGCTTTAATTTAATAAAAAGACAGATGATGATTACTTTACTATTTGTTTCCTACCCAAGATGAACAACACATGCATACCGTAGGTTAACCAGATATTAGACAGAGATACTATTCATTGTTGCCTCGATATGTGCCCCACAACTAATTTAGAACTCATGTTTGAACATTAATTTGGACCTGACTTGGAGTCTAAGAGGTGAACATGATGATAAAGTAGCACGTAATTTTAACCAATGCATAACATAAGCATAAACAAAATAGTGCAACCTCTCTTGTGGACCTGTGTACTCCTCAGGTTCATCTACTGAGTTGATGATGGTGATGCCATTGCGGTGCGTGCCTGCGGCAGGGAAGGAGATATGAGGCGGTGAAAGATGGTCAGGAGTCGTGATGTCTGGTTTGGTAGATGCTTCTGTCGATGGAGCAGCTTGGGTGAGGTGGACGACATCGCGGCAGGAGCAGGACAAACCACACAAAGTTTCCTTCGACACCTACATGTAACTGAAGTAATTTTGTAAGGGCTCATTTGGCTTGCATGATTCTAAAAACGCGGGGATAGGAAAAACACTGGAATAGGATAGGAATGCACATGGTAAACATAGCATTTGTAAACACAGGATTTCTGTCAACTTGGGTGTTTGGTTCATAGGAATTGGAAGAGTAGAGGAATGCAAAGAAACATGGCCGAAATAAAGTGAAACCATATGAAAGCGTGTACAGTTAGAATGTTATTCTGCCACTAATGCACTTGGTCTTGTTTTCATGCATAGGATTTTGAAAAGTAGGTCCGGGTGTTTTGCTCCATTCCTTTCAACAAAATCCATGAATAATTGAATAGTAGAGTGCCATAGGAAAATTTCCTATTGCTATGTTTTTCTGTTGAACCAAAATAGCCCTAATGGATCGACATGAATGAAGAGTAATAAGTGATGCAACAAGTTACAACCTCTTTTCCGTAGCCGTGTCGACCTGAGCATCATTGGTTGGTCTCTACAGAAGTTGAGGCAGAGGTGGCTGTTGGAGGTGTGGAGGAAGATCTGAGGAATCTGTAGATGGCGTCCAGGGCACTGCTCTGTTGTGATGGATCATTCTGTCGTTGGAGCAGCGCCGGTGAGCCGTAAGACGTCAAGGCTGAAGCAGCACAAGACATACATCGTTAATCTCAAGTGGGATTATAATATCATCTCCAATAGATGATGTAAAATAGATGTAAAATTTACATCACCAAAAACATCCTGACTACAACAGATGAGGTAAAAACTGTTGACTCTGAACTTAACTGTCGAAACTAAAATTTACTGTGGAATCTGAATGTTACTGTCGAAACTGAACGCAATGGCAGCAGAAAGGCACTTGACATGTAGTTTAGGGAGGGCCTGTAGTTCATCTTCAACCTGCACCCCCTGAGCCGCCAGCCACCACCGGTCGAACCGTCGCACCCCGCGCCGCCTCGCCACCCCGAAACAACTCCCCACCGCCGGTCTGCCGCTGCCCCGAAACAACTCCCCACTGCCGGACCACCG
>NC_057797.1:227334513-227403605 GCF_018294505.1 Triticum aestivum
CCGCTGCGGGTGGTTTTTCCTTAACTCCGGCAAGCCCCCCACCCCCTGAAAATCAACTGATCCAAAAGTCGATTCAGTCAACTGAAGTGTAGCTAAATCGGAGCAGAGCAGCAGCACGAGCGAGGGGGAGAGCAGCACCAGCAGCGCGAGCGAGCGAGAGCCGGAGCAGCAGCAGATCCGGCTGGTATGGATGCCGCCGCCGAAGGGGCCTCGCACTGGGGGAGAGCCGCCGTGGAGATGTCGCCCGCGACGTCGGCTTCGAGGTAGCCGCTCCATGGGGGTGCGGTATGGAGCACCATCGGCACCGGGAGGTCGACTTAAGGAGAAGGTGCAATGCGATGAGTGTACAACCTCTTTGGTGGCGCCGAGTAGGCCTCGACTTCGTCTAAGGAGTCGGTGAGGATGTTGCAGTTCCGGTGGAGTAGGTTAAGGTGGCGCTATGGGGGATGGACTAGCCGTGATAGACGAGGCGATCGTTGGAGCAACTCCTTGGAGGTGGAGGACGGGGCGGCCGAACTAGCAGGACAACGAGATGGACGACTGATCCTCATCCGGGGAGGTGGATGAGGGACGTCGAGCTGTTGTGGTGGACGATGTCGTCGGGGAAGAGGCTCCGGATGGGCAGCGGTGAGGTGGCGGACAAAGGAGGGTGGGGTATCGCGGCTGGAGCGGAGAGGTTATGGTGGCCTAGGATTTCAAATGGCAAAAAGGAGGCGATGGGAGGGGGAACAATGACTTGGGGACGCGCTTGTCCAAAATGTAGGGTGTGTTACAAAGTACCCCCACCGATTTGAACTAGCGCCCCTTTCGGCTTAGGGTTAGAAGGGGGATTTCGCGTGTCGGGATTTGGCAGCTGGAGGGAGTTTTCGCGCATTTTGTAATTTCAGGATAGCAAGGCGCGGGTTGTGAAGGCGCCAGTTTTGGGAGCACAATATCTGAATTTTCGGGATATAACATGGCGCAGGTTGAATTTTAGGGACAAGCCTAATGTGTAATATTGTACTTATACGTACCAAATCAATTCGCACTCCCCTCAACGAAAAAAAACGAAAAAAATAAAACTATTCACACCACACAAAGAGAGAGTCTTGTCCCGTTTTACTATACAAATGCCGTTCAAAGCTACTCCCTCCTTCCATCTATATAGGGCCTAATGCTTCTTTCGAGGCTAACTTTGACCAAATATTAGAGCAATAATATATGACATGCAACTTACACAAAGCACACTGTTAAATTCGTGTGTGAAAGGAGCTTTGAATGATATAATTTTCACATTGTCAATGTCATGTACTATTAATCTTGTCAATAGTCAAAGGCGGTCTTAAAAAACACATTAGGCCCTATATAGATGGACGGAGGGAGTATGAATCCATGTTATGTCCAATTAAATTTTTTCGCTGGCTGTATAATGCATGTAACCTACTCATACCAACATTTTAGTGCATTCCAAATGTTTATACTACTGCTGCAATTCGAACTAAATTTGAATTTGTTTCTCTATTTCAATAAGAATCTACAATTATGATTGTTGCCAACTTCAGCCATAATTCATGTATTACCTTAACAACATACCACATGATTACTATAGAGATAGATATGAAATATGTGTACTATATGAACTCGAATTCAATTTTTTTGAATACACTTGATGTTGATTCCAAATAATAGTACATTTGATGTACTAACTATATATTCGTAATCTAAACCATGTTCCATACGTACACCCTGTTTATTACACAAAGTATAGTGCCCCGCCCCCTACATTATGACAAGTATTTAGCCCTGAGCTGTCAAAGCCACACATTAGCCCAAATTATAATCAATGCTCTACATATTATATGTAGTACTAGAAAGATGCCCATGCGTTCCACGGAACATCAACATGATCAAGGGGAGGCCTTATTTGCAAATATGGATAGGGGTGTGGGTATCTTTTTTCAAAATTGCCATAGTTTCCTTCCTATCCATCAGATATAAATCGGACGTCCTATATTGAAAGATGGCAGGCACACCATCATCAACAACTCTGTTTTTTATAAGAGTAGAGATAAAATATATTATATCTAGTATGACATGTTCATAACCACACCATGTGTATCATCGTTATATATATTCACGCCTGCGTCGGTTCAAAACACTATGATAAATTCTTCAAATATACGAATTCACTTTTTATAATGAATTATGATCTCTATTCGTCTTTTACACCCACACAATCCTCTTGCCTTCGTAGCTACCGCTAACTTTCTCTTGTGAATGCACACGCCCGCATCCCTCTCACCCTCCCTCAGCATTCTCTAGCTCCATTGCGCAAATTCGTCTTTTCACTTTAGGTCGTTCACCCATGGTGTGTGTAGGCCCCCAGCTCCTTCTTTATGGCAAACATCGATTGATATGCCTCTCTAGCGAGGTGTGCCTACCACAAACACAAGCTTCCCCTCTTATCTTCTCACCGTCCATGCCTCACTCCCACCACTCTTTTCATCGATCTCGTACTCGCACACGCCTTCCCCCTCGATATAATATGCCTCTCGCACCACCTCCTAGATGCATCCCTCTCTCTCTATCCTTCTCCCCGGGCCTTATTTGCTTCTCACACATACTTGCATGTATACCGATCGATCTCCCTACATATACCTAGGTCGACTTTAACTATTTCCCCCCACCCATCGACCAACGTACCTCACAAGTTATGTGTATCCTTTCTCTGAAAAATGATGATTGATCTTCCTATGTAGTTACGTCTGCTTACCACAGCCATATCACTCCCCCTCATCATTCGTGCATGCCTCCTGACCTGTCTCTCGCACGCACGTGCACAAACATGCAGCAATCCCCTCTCCTATTGATATTGCAGGCGTGCCCTCCGTTTGTCTAGCAAGCCTCTCCCACCATGGGTGGATTCAGACCCCAGGCAGAAGGGGCGGTGGCCTAGGGCGTAAGGCCCATCTCCTTTGTATATTTTAACACTATATCTACAATAAAACGCTACAGTCAACAAAGTTGCCTGGGCCTTGGCCCAGTTCGCCTGGGGCCTGGCCCATTCCTAGGTCTGCCACTGTCTCCCACCATTTGTTAGAAGCAACTCCACTACCACCCCCTCCA
This sequence comes from Triticum aestivum, assembly GCF_018294505.1. NCBI lineage: Eukaryota > Viridiplantae > Streptophyta > Magnoliopsida > Poales > Poaceae > Triticum > Triticum aestivum. Next base: position 227,337,619 of record NC_057797.1, read on the forward strand.
ACACTCTAGCTATGTCTCTCTCCCAACCTTATTCCTCTCCTACATATATTCATGGATGCCGATCGATCTCCCTTAAGACATAAGGTAGGCCTCTCTCCTCCTCCACACATATACCAGCCATTGTACCTCTATAATTCATAAGGCCTCCCCCCACCACACACCGATAGTCGAGTGTTGTAGGTAAGTATCCATGCCACAGAGACAAACTGCACCTGTCCTCTCTCACGTTCCAGTAGGCAAGCCACTCTATATCTTTGACGTGGGCACACACAAATTCGATGGCACTCTTTATCAATCGCGCGCGCACACACACACACATCATCCCTCTCTTCGATTCTATGGATACCTCAAGCCGATGATACCTCCACTCTCTTCTCATGGATCGCCCCCTTTATAGATATGATATATCCATGACTATTTCACACACATTGCATACATTTTTTGATTGACCGCCCCCAAACACTCACAAACCCACACACTATATCTCTCTATGTTTGTATCTCTCTCACAGAACCCCACGTAGGTGGTGTACATACACAAAGAGAATAGATGCACGTACTCACGCTTCGTGCCCAGCCACACCCTCGTGGGTACACGGTGGAGCTCATTTCTATATGAAAATGGCAGACCACGTGCTAATTTGAACACGTGTAGCGGTTGTTTACCTATGGAGGTCTTGTACCACGCGTGCACGAAACAAAGTTCGACTTGATGCGTTGGCGCGTTATTTTTTGATAAAGTTATATCGCTCAATGGCACGTACACGGAATATAAAACGATTTTTATGGAGAAAAAGGTAGTCCGCTCCACTATATACAATGGAGCCTGCCTGCCTGGCTTTGTCTCTCTTTAGAGTATCACACACAAGGCGGCGGTGGCCTCTCTCTCCCACCGTTGGTCACTAATCCGGCCGCATCCCGTCCGCCAGCGGAAAGGGAGGATGTTCATCATTTCTCCGTTCGACAACACCGAGGCAGCACGTCCCGATCTGCGGTACCCGCTGTTCTCTCTGACCAAGCTCCAACGCGGTAGGGCCTACGCCACCTGCTCGCTGCCGCAGTATGGGCAGACCCCGCCCGCTGCCACTCACCTAGTTACATCCCGACGACCCCCAGGTATCCGCTCCGGCCTTGCTCCATTGCCCGTCTTCCCATGTCGCTGCATGTGGATCTTCCATAGTTCTTTGCCCAAAATGTAGCTCGTCTGGCGTACTTTCCATATTGCAATCTCGTCCTCACACCGTTTTAGACAAACACAACCGTGTTGTTATCTTCCCTTAGGACAAGGAATATGCTTCTTTTTTGTCGTTGTATGTGTCATCAACTATTATTGGCCAGTAATTGTTTCCTTTCTACCTCTTTTTGCAAACAGGGCTATCCATTTCACCTCATTGCTATTGCGACCTTTTGGTGAACTACACAAATCAGTTTTTTCTTAAGAGTGTTTTGTGCAGTTGTACTAAAATGTCACACAAGCAACGTCTCTACATTTCAGTGCGACTGCACAAAGGGACATTGGTTTTGCTCTATCCTCCTCATCCAACTCCGAGCCTAATCTTCTCCAACTATTTGCTTAATCTTCTCCAACTAGTTAGTCTTAAGAGAGACTGCAAAGGTGATCGGCTTCTATTTGTGTGTTTATTGTTTCATCAACAGTCCTCTATTATCGTAATCACACTTAATATCTTTGGAAAAGGGACGCTCAACTCTATTTTAGTGGAACTGCAAAAAATGATCTGAATGTTGCATGCTCCAGATAGCTACTTTTCCCCCAACATGCCTTGTTGATTTAGACAGAGCTGGGGGCGTTGCTGCCAATGAAAGCATGGATCAATTTTAATTTAACACCTTCTCACAACTTTGTCTTCAGTTGTTATGTAAATATTAGCTCTGATCTGCTAATTATTGAGATGCATTAGCAAGGAAGTTAGTTTTTTATTGTTTCCGAAAGAGCATTGATGGCAAGACACACGAAACAAAAGCTGAAAGCTCAGAGCATTGTACAATTTCATGTTGCTGGAAAATTATTTGTATAGTATGTCAATTATGTAAACAAAATGCTGGAAGCTTGATAGCATTGCCAGAAGCCTCTTCAGCATCCAGGTCCATGTGCCATGCACAAAATTATACTCCTCCGTTCCTAAATATTTGTATTTTTACAAATTTCAAATGGGTATATTTTAGAGTGTAGATTCACTCATTTTGCTTCATATGTAGTCACTCATTGAAATCTCTAGAAAGACAAATACTCTGGAGTATATTTAAGAATCGAGGGAGTAGTGCACAACTGCATGGGAGACTCAGCCTGGTCGTTGCGCCGCATTAATAGTGAGTAATGAGCAGTCAAATCATAAGCCCCACCTTTCCCACTGTAAGTTGCTCAGAAGAAGCAACCATCAGCACGCTCTTCTTTGAATCCGCTCATAATACTCCATCCGTCACTGTTTATAGAGCGCGCTTCAAAAAAAATCTCTGGGACCACGGCGACTAGCGATCGGCCTAAAAAATAGTATTGGTTGTTATAGCACGGCGTCTATTACTAGAGGAAATAATGCATACACATGCATGCAGTGCTTCCACCCCGGGTACACACATGCATGCACTTACTCCACTCCATAGTACATCGAGAGAAAATTGTGGACTTGATTGTGGTTACCATGCCCTAATTAATTGAGCATTAAACTAAACGCGTCTAAAGTCTCTCTGGTGGTGGAAATGCATTGAGAGAAATGCATGAGAATGAAGCGCGCCCTGTAAACTGTGACAGAGGGAGGAGTAGTATGAAGGTGCAAAACCAAGTACGCGTCTGGCCAGTCGGTCAACGCACCTCCTCTTGGCATATCACTAACATGTGGGACCGAAATGTGAGCAAACCAACCTCAATTGACAGCAAAATGGCCAACCCGCCGTTCCTTGAGAGAGACAAGGAGTGAGAACACACAGATGGGCTCGCACGGAGGCCAAGATATATTCGAGCATGGTTGATAAATATCATCATTACATGTTCGATGTTTTTTAATACTATACTATTGGGCTGCCCTTTTCCACTTTTTCGCCCTTCTCCCGAATAAATGTGCACTTTATCAGAGATTAAAATAAAATAAGAGTACAGACGCTCCACCATGCAGTTCTAGTAGTAGTACTACTTGTACTACTAAACCTTGCGCTTGTCTCTTTGCCTCTTCGTGAAGTCGAACAATGATGGTACTCCTCATGTTGGGTACTAAAGTGTATGCCTCTGGCAATCTGACACCGAATGAACTGATGCATGTCCACCGCCTAGGCGAGGGTAGGTTGCATTGTCCTCCAAGCTTCTCCTCGTTCTGCGAGTTGATGGGACATACCAAAAAGTAGTGCTAGTCCATACTCCCTCCTTTCTGGTTAATATGGCTTATTCTATTTTGCGGGTAAATGAGAGAGCTTTATTCATATATAAGCATTCTTAGGATGATCAGCCAAGAGACTGGTCACTAGGAAGCGAGGTACTCCGCAAAAAAAGAAGAAGGAAGCGAGGTGTTTCATCAAGCCAGCTCTCGGCCACATTCAAAGTGCAGCACGCACGGTTCGCACAAAGATGCGCCACAAGGTTTGCTGACCTGCTTACATGTGGAATAACAAAAAAAAGAGGAAATATTTCCAAGCGCTTCTATTTGTAATAGGATATGAGCCAGAATTAAGCGAGAATTGTGGCGAGTGTTCCATGCAATCAACTTACATTATCACATGCGAGACCCCTCGAAACGAACTAAGGGAATCCTAGATTAGGGGGTCTCCGGACAGCCGGACTATATCCTTTGGCCGGACTGTTGGACTATGAAGATACAAGATTGAAGACTTTGTCCCGTGTCCGGATGGGACTCTCCTTGGCGTGGAAGGCAAGCTAGGCAATACGGATATGTAGATCTCCTTCCTCGTAACCGACTCTGTGTAACCCTAGCCCCCTCTGATGTCTATATAAACCGGAGGGTTTAGTCCATAGGACAACATACAATCATACCATAGGCTAGCTTCTAGGGTTTAGCCTCTACGATCTCGTGGTAGATCAACTCTTGTAATACTCATATCATCAAGAACAATCAAGCAGCATGTAGGGTATTACCTCCATCAAGAGGGCCCGAACCTGGGTAAACATCGTGTCCCATGCCTCATGTTACCATCCGCCTTAGACGCACAGTTTGGGACCCCCTACCCGAGATCCGCCGGTTTTGACACCGACATTGGTGCTTTCATTAAGAGTTCCACTGTGTCGTCCCCATAAGGCTTGATGGCTCCTTCGATCATCGGTAACAATGCGGTCCAGGGTGAGGCTTTCCTCCCTGGACAGATCTTTGTATTCGGCGGCATCGCACTGCGGGCCAATTCGCTTGGCCATCTTGAGCAGATCGAGAGCTACGCCCCTGGCCATCAGGTCAGGTTCGGAAACTTAAACTACACTGCTGACATCCGCGGAGACTTGATCTTCGACGGATTCGAGCCCATGTCAGGTGCGCCGCGCAGTCACGACGAGGATGACGTAACTCTGTCGTCGAACAATATTCGGGAGATCGCATCTGCAACTACTCCGGCCATCAATTCGGAGCAAATCGCGCCATCCGAGAGCGGAGGGATAGACCCCGCCATGGAGGCCGCACTCTCAGTGGCGATAGAGCCGGATACTAACTTCACCCCTTACGAGAGCCATGTCACCGAACCACTGGATTCACCTCCGGCCACGGACTCCGAGCCGCTTACATCCGTGCCCGTCGAATCCGACTGGGCGCCGATCATGGAGTTCACCTCCGCGAATATCTTTTAGCACTCACCTTTCGGCGACGTGCTAAATTCAATAAGGTCTCTCTCCCTGTTTGGGGAACCTTGGTTGAACTATGTCCAGCTAGAATGGGATGCGGACGACGAAGAAATTCGCTACCCACCCACCACCCACTTAGTAGCCACTGTCGACGATTTAACCGACATGCTCGACTTCGACTCCGAAGACATCGACGGTATGGACGACGATGCAGGAGACGAGCAGGAACCACCACCCACAGGGTGCTGGACCGCTACCTCATCATATGATATATAAAATGGTGGACATCCCCAAAGAAGGCAATGGCGACGAGACAGCGGACGGTGACCCCTCCAAGAAGCAACACAAGCACCGACTTCAGCAGCGCCGCTCTAAGTCCCGCCACAGCAAAAGTATTGATACCGGCATAGGAGACAATAACACTCCGGATAGTGCCGAAGACAACCACAATCCCCTCCAACATGATGTAGAGCCGGAGGATGAACAAGCTAGCCCTCCAGAGCAGGCAACAGATGGAGAACTAGAGGAGGACAATTACATGCCTCTCTCCGAAGATGAGGTGAGCCTCAGCGACGAAGCATTTATCATGCCTAAGGATCCCGTCGAGAAAGAGCGCTTCAAGCGCCGGCTTATGGCCACAACAAATAGCCTGAAGAAAAAGCAACAACAACTTCAAGCTGATCAAGACTTGCTAGCAGACAGATGGACCGAAGTCCTTGTAGCCGAGGAATACGAACTCGAGCGCCCCTCCAAGAGTTACCCAAAACGCAGGTTGCTACCTCACCTTGAGGAGGAAGCATTGAAACCTCCATCACCAGTGTACAATGCGGCTGACCGGCCACCGCGTGCCCGAGCCAGAGAGGCGTTTCAGCCTGAAGTTCAGCATGCACCGCGCCGCCACTCAATCAAAAATACCAAGGACCGGGGCAACACACGGGACCTGCGAGACGTATTGGACAGCAGGGCAAAACATGCAAGGTCAATATACGGGTCACGGGGGCGTGCGCCAACACGGGACCATGACCGCCATGCCAGATACACTAAAGGTAAATCCGTCCGGGCCGAATTCGGCAGACAAGACTCATACGAACTGCATCGTGATATAGCCCGGCATAGAGGCGCGGCACACCCCCTATGCTTCACTGATGAAGTTATGGATCACCAATTCCCGGAGGGTTTTAAAGCCGTAAATATCGAATCATATGATGGTACAACATATCCCGCTGTATGGATTGAGTATTTCCTCCTTCACATCCACATGGCTCGCGGTGATGATCTACATGCCATCAAGTACCTCCCACTAAAACTCAAAGGACCAGCTCGGCATTGGCTGAATAGCTTGCCAGCAGACTCTGGCGGCAGTTGGAGGATTTGGAAGACGCATTCCTTGACAACTTCTAGGGCACTTATGTGCAACCACCAGATGCTGATGACTTGAGCCATATAACTCAGCAGCCAGGGGAACCTGCCAGACAATTCTGGACACGGTTCCTGACTAAGAAAAACCAAATTGTCGACTGTCTGGACGTAGAGGCCCTAGCGGCATTCAAGCACAACATCCGTGACGAGTGGCTTGCCCGCCACCTCGGCTAGGAGAAGCCGAAGTCCATGGCAGCCCTCACGACACTCATGACCTGCTTTTGCGTGGGTGAGGATAGCTGGCTGGCTCGCAGCAACAACACATCAAGGAATCCGGGCACTTTGGATACCAAAGATGCTAATGACAGACCATGTCATAACCGATCAGAGCGCCGCAATAACGGCGATAACACTGAGGATACGACAGTCAATGCTGGATTCAGAGGCTCTAGATCCGGTCAGCGGAAAAAGCCATTTAAAAGAAGTACTCTGGCTCCGTCCAGTTTGGATCTCATACTGGATCGCTCGTGTCAAATCCACGGCACCCCCCACAAGGCAGCCAATCACACCAACAGAGAATGCTGGGTGTTCAAGTTGGCCGGCAAGTTAAATGCTGAAAACAAGGACAAGGGGTTGCATAGTGATGACGAGGAGGAGCCCCGGCCGCCGAACACAGGAGGACAGAAGGGGTTCCCCCCACAAGTGAAGACGGTGAACATGATATACGCAACCCACATTCCCAAGAGGGAGCAGAAGCATGCACTAAGGGACGTCTATGCGATGGAGCCCGTCGCCCCAAAGTTCAACCCATGGTCCGCTTGTCTGATCACCTTTGATCGCAGGGACCACCCCACTAGTATCTGTCATGGCGGATCCGCCGCACTGGTCCTAGACCCCATCATCGACGGATTTCACCTCACTGGAGTCCTTATGGACGGCGGAGCAGCCGGAACCTGCTCTATCAGGATACAATGCGAAAAATGGGTATCGATCCCTCGAGGATCAAACCCACTAAAACCACATTTAAGGGCGTCATCCCAGGTCTAGAGGCCCATTGCACGGGCTCAATCACACTGGAAGTGGTCTTCGGATCACCGGACAACTTCCCAAGCGAGGAGTTAAACTTCGATATCGTCCCGTTTCGCAGTGGCTATCATGCACTGCTCGGACCAACAACATTTGCAAAATTTAATGCAGTAACGCATTACGCATACCTCAAGCTCAAGATGCCAGGACCTAGGGGGTCATAACAGTAAATGGAAACACAGGACGCTCGCTCCGCACGGAAGAGCACACTGCGGCCCTTACAGCAGAAGCACAAAGTAGCCTCTTAAGGCAAACCACTAATTCGGCGTTAGAGCCCCCGGACACCTTCAAGCGAGTCCGGAGTAAACTACAGCAGGATCGCTTGGCACGTTCAGAGCTCGCCTAGCAATTCGGCCCCCGTCCCAGTCCCAGTCAAGCGACAAATTCCATGCCACGCGTACATAATTACGCACTGAAAATACCATGGACATAGACGGGGGCACGATCAGGGCACGTCCCGCAATGCGGCTTAACCGCCCTAGGGGCTATATACCTTTATCATTTCTTTTCTCTTTTAGGGCCTAACTCTCTGTGAGCCCTTTCCGGCAGTACGATTGCCGGACATATTACGGGAAGGAACAACCAAGGCGACAAGAAGCTAAGATGTACACGGGAACCCCTAGGTGGTCTCTAATAATAATTGATATACCCGCTTTCTACTATCCATATGCACCTTGCCCTTCGATAGGACATTTCGAATAGTCCTACTTTCTCCTTATCGCACTACTTGTACCAGTATGCTTCGACGTATTATTTAAATAACAATGCATAGCATTAGTCTATTATTGCATTATTTATCTTTTTTTACTATATGTCCATTTACGACAATCCGCACCCGTACATTCGGGTACGGTCAGTACGCCAGGGGCTTTCGTTTACCCCATAATACGGCGCGAGAAGTCTGAACACTTTCGACAGTGCGACACCCCGAACTTATAGCACTATATGCATCAGCTCTGAATCATGTCTTGGGTCAATAGTTGGGTTTGCCCGGCTCCCATGCTTTGGTACCTTACATTCCACTATATCGGCTAAGGTAGCAGTGGGAGAAATACTGCGATTGTGTCACGGTTCTTCCGGATGAGCACCTTAGTAGAGAAAGCCGAAAACTGACTGTCATGATAAGGCGAGAGACTGGTGGCTGTTCGAGAGGTCTCAAGTCCTTAAAGACTTTTTCCGCTTCTGGCAAGGAGTCGGCCTTGTCCAGCTTAGGCGTGTATAGCGCCCCAAATTCGGCCTTCCGAATACTAGGGGCTTCACCAAAATTTAAAATTGTAGACTTCTATGGCTAAGTGAGAGTGATAAAGCCTTATAGTCCGATTGCCTGGTTCGTTGCGCTGAACACCTCCCTTGAAGGACCCAAAATTGGGGTAAAGAGTGCTCAGGTTTATCCCGAACACCCCAGTACTAGTTACATGGGGGCAGAAGCCAACGACTAGCCAACTCTCAGATTTTATAAACGGCCGCACAGAAGGTAATATTTTAAATTATAAAAGTGTTGCATAGCGCAGATGAACTCGTTTCACATTACAGGATTACATGAACATGATCATTCAAAAATTACATCCTTGGCGCATTCATCCTCCACAAGGCGGGAACCCTTCAGGACACTCTCATAATACAACTCGGGCCAGCGATGCTCCTTGCCCTCCGGCGGCCCCTCGTTCACCAGCCTCACGGCGTCCAGCTTCACCCAGTGTACCTTCGCCCGGGCAAAAGCCCTGCACGCACCCTCGATGCAGACATACCGCTTTATGACTTCAAGCCGAGGGCAGGCATCCAGAAGCCGCCTCACCAGACCGAAGTAGCAGACGGACAGGGGCTCACCGGGCCACATCCAGACAATAAGGCCCTTCATGGCCTGTTCGGCTGCCTTGTGAATCTCGACCAGTTGCTTCAGCTGGTCGCTCAAGGGCATTGGGTGTTCGGTCCTAATATACTAAGACTAGAATAACTTTTCTGCCGAGCTCCCCTCCTCAGCTCGGTAAAACTCCGTGGCATCCAGTACACTGCGGGGAAGATCTGCAAACGCTCCTGGAGAGCTCCGAACTCGGGTAAGAAAAAGGAAAGTTTCCTTCACATGCTTGCTTTGCATAATGAATGCCTTACCCGCTGCTATCTTCTTCACCGCTTCAATCTCCTGGAGGGCCTTGTGGGCTTTAGCCTTGGTGCTCCAGGTGCTTTCAAGCGCCTGCGTGAGCTCGGACGCTCGCGTCTTAGAGTCAAGCTCCAAGGACTCGTGTTTTTTGGCAAGAGCCTTGAGCTCTTGCTGCAGCTCACCCACGCAGGCTTCTTGTTTTCCCGCTCAAGGCGCTCCTTAGACGCTTTGTTTTCGGCCTCAGACAACGCCTTCTTCAGGGTCGCCACTTCGGTCGTGGCCCCTGGCAAATTCATGATGATCCTATTATTTTGCAACCGAACTTCTTTTCAAAGCGTAGACAAGGTATTGCTTACCTTTGCTCTCCTCGAGCTGCCTCTTGATAAGGCTGAGCTCGTTCTCGGACCGCTCCAGGTTCTGCTTCAGTGCATAGACCTCCGCAGTACGTGTGGCAGCGGCCAGCAGTGAAGCCTGCACATACACATAGATATATTCTGATTAGACTCCTGAGGCATCATTTGATCCTCTATTCGGCCTTTCTTCTCGAACACCGAACAGAGCATCAGGGGCTACTATCTATGCGGTAATATCTTCTTATATTTTGATTACTTACATCAAAGCTTGTTAGGAGGCTGGCGGAAGCTTCGGTCAGTCCATTTTTGGCGGACTGAACTTTTTTGATCACCGCACTCATGATAGTGCGGTGCTCTTCGTCGATGGAGGCGCTGCGAAGCGCTTCCAGCAAGTTGTCCGGTGCCTCTGGATGGATAGAGGACATCGGCATAGGTGGGGCCCCCCTTAACGGGGGATCGCCTGCGGAGTCCGGAACCATCGAAAGTTCTGGCGCAGTGTTCGGCCGGGGCCGAACTCGGAGCCCGTGGGAGTTTTGCTCCCTTTGTGCCCAGGGTCCGGGAGGTCGCCTCGAGGCGCCCACAAGACCACCTCCCCTCAACTCGGTGCCTTTCGAGACAACACCTCGACATTGTCCGTAGGGCGAGGGGTGGATGCGGTCGGAAGAGAACCACTATTCATATCCGACGAGTCCAATGAGCCGCTCGACAAGGATATGTCGAGATGAGCTCGGGACGGATTGCACAATCATGTTCGGCATGAGGAGAAGCAGTGCAACAAAATGTACTATGAATTAATATGGTGTTCGGATACTTACGACTTCGCCAGGGGCTTGACCCTGGGTAGCCACTCGTCGCCGCTGTAGGCGGCCGTCGTGGAGCAGTCCAGAGGGAGGGTCCTTCCCTTCTTGGTCCCTTCGGCCTCCCCGGTTGGGTCGGCCTTACTTTTCTTGTCTCCCCCGACTGGGGGGACAGAACTTTCCTCCTCCTCCTCCTCCTCATTTTCGTGGGAGGAGTGCATGTCGGAGTCATCGGACAACGAGTCCGATACAACCTTGCGCCGGAGACCCTTTCGGGTCCCCGTGGCCTTCTTCTTGGTCTTCTTCGCCGGCACCTCGTAAAGTGCCGGAGCCAGCATCTCCGTTGTGAGAGCATCTGCGGGATCTTCAGGCAGGGGGGCTGGGCAATCGAGCTGCTCCGCTGTCTTTATCCAGTCCTGTTAATGGCATGGGAGCTTAGATCCCGCACATCATTTAACTGGGCCAAATAAATACCCTGTGAGATGCAAAAACTTACCGGATTGGCATGGCACTTTGCGCTGAGTCTGCGGTCCTCGGTGGGGGATGGAGGTACCTCGGCGCCCTTGAACAGCATCTTCCAGACGTCCTTGTGCATCGTGTCTTAGAGCTCTCACAGCGTATGGTGCTGGGCTGGGTCAAACTCCCACAAATTGAATGCCCGTCGTTGACACGGGAGAATCTGGCAGAAGAGCATGACCTGGACCACGTTCACAAGCTTGATTTTCTTGCTCACCATGTTCCTGATGCAGGTCTGGAGTCTGGTCAGCTCTACCGAAGAACTCCAGGACAGGCCCTTCTCTTTCCAAGAAATGAGCCGCGTGGGGATTCCGGATCGAAATTTGGGGGCCGCCACCCAGTTAGTGTCGCGCGGCTCGATGATGTAGAACCACCCCGATTGCCATCCATTTATGGTCTCCACATAGGAGCCTTCGAGCCAGGTGACGTTAGGCATTTTTCCCACCATGGCGCCTCCGCACTCTACTTGCTAGCCGACCACCACCTTCAGTTTAACATTGAAGGTCTTCAGCCACAGGCCAAAGTGGGGCCTGATGCGGAGGAAGGCCTCGCACACGACGATAAACGCCGAGATGTTGAGGATGAAAATCCAGCCCGTAGTAGAACATGAGCCCACTGACAAATGGGTGGAGGGGAAATCCCAGTCCGTGGATGAAGTGGGTAAGAAAAACTACCCTCTCATGGGGTTCGGGCGTAGGGATGAGCTACCGTGCATCTGGCAACCGGTGCACGATACTCGCGGCCAGATATCCGGCTTCCCGTAACTTTGTGATGTTCTCCTCCGCGAAGGAGGAGACCATCCACTTGCCTCCCGCTCCGGACATGCTTGGAGTGGTTTAAGAAGAAAGACATGAACTTGGGCGCTGGAGCTCGAGTGTGCGAGAATGGGTAAGCAAGGAGGAAGAAGGTGTGGGTAAAAAAGGGTGAATCCTTGTCCCTTTATAGGGGCGGAAGAGGCGATGCGCCTCCCCACTTGCCTAGTAAAATCACTTACTCCCCAAACGCCGTAATTGATGGCCCGGTTGGGTTACCCACGTCTGTATCAATGAGAATCCCGTAATAAGGGGGACATGATCTCTGCTTTGACAAGACATGTCAAGAAAACCGCCTCGCGATATGTGCGGTGCTGGTTGAGAAAAACAGTTCGAATAATGATCGGGCCATGACATGATGTCATGCTATCAAAACGTGTCAGCAGATTAGATTTGTGGAAATATTATTCTCTCTACGGTGGTATATGGAACTTCTTTTGCAGAGCCGGACACTATCCTTATGTTCAAAATCTTCCATGGAGTATTCGGAGGAGGAACCTGCCTTGCAATGCCGAAGACAAAACTGCGCGCCGGACTCATCATCATTGAAACCTGGTTCAGGGGCTACTGAGGGAGTCCTGGATTAGGGGGTCTCCGGATAGCTAGACTATATACTTTGGCCGGACTGTTGGACTATGAAGATACAAGATTGAAGACTTCGTCCCATGTCCGGATGGGACTCTCCTTGGAGTGGAAGGCAAGCTAGGAAATACGGATATGTAGACCTCCTTCCTTGTAACCGACTCTGTGTAACCTTAGCCCCCTCCGGTGTCTATATAAACTGGAGGGTTTAGTCCATAGGACAACATACAATCATACCATAGGCTAGCTTCTAGGGTTTAGCCTCTACGATCTCGTGGTAGATCAACTCTTGTAACACTCATATCATCAAGAACAATCAAGCAAGACGTAGGGTATTACCTCCATCAAGAGGGCCCGAACCTGGGTAAACATCGTGTCCCCTGCCTCCTGTTACCATCCGCCTTAGACGCACATTTTGGGACCCCCTAGCCGATATCCGCCGGTTTTGACACCGACAAGAACCAAATGTGTTGAAGATTGCTTTATCACATTTTTAAAATATAATAAGAGTGCAGACGCTCCTCCATCTGGTTCCTACTAGTATAGTACATACCTCTATAGTAGTAGTACTAGTACTAGTAAACTTTGCGCTTGGATGTTCGCCTCTTCAGGAAGTCGAACAATAATAGTACTAGTATAGTGCATGCTTTTGGCAATCTCACACCAAATTAAGTGTTGCACGTCCACCGCCTGAGCAAGGGAGAGCTTGCATTACTCAAAAGTTTCTCCTTGTCCCGTGAGCCATCATGCGCAAGCTTCTCCCATCCTGCAATCTTCTCCTTGTTCGGCAAGTTGACGAGACACATCAAAGTAATGCTAGTCCATACTGCCTCCTTTTTGGCTAATAAGGCTTAATTTCAAACGAGATAAATACACTGTCTGTCACTGTATATTTGTAAAAATACGGTCAGTTGACTTCATAATACGCTCATTGCGCTCAATATATACATTTTCCGATGTTTACACGATGACTAGCTCACCATGGCTGAGTATGCGTGTGCATGCACGTGTAGGTAGCGCACTTGAGCATGACCGTGTGTGTTCCGTTGTGTGCTTGGACATGCATGCATTAGGGCGTCACGCGCGTTTTTGCGTCCATGTGTACATGTGACTGTTGCATACATGCATGAGGTTGTAGTCCCTCACATTCACATGTTCATAAGTTAATGCTTTGTCAAAACGTTGCATGCAAGGTTTAATCATTCGTTGTTCATGCATGCATTCCTGATATTAATACATAGGTAAAGACAACTTCTTGAGGAAAACGAGCCCATGAATTGAGTACGAAGGGGACCAATAAGCCAGGACGGAGGGAGTACCGGTAGTGATCCGGAAGGAGGGTGTAGGTACTAGTAGTACAGTACTATGTAACAACATGCAGTAACAAAATTCCTCTATGCGCATCCTGTCTACGTGTCATGCAAGAAAATAGAGATAAGTACAAGTGAGACTCAGGAACGGTCATACACGTAGGGGGAGTATGTGTACGGGCCACTAAGGAGCAGTCAAATCACACAGTAAGTTAGTCGAAAGAAGCAACCATCATTTCAATCTTCAATGCCATGTACGCAATATAAAATGGTTGATATGGAGAGAAAAAGAAAACCACTATATATATACACTAGCAGGAGCCTAAGCTACAAGCCTGCTTGCTTGGGTTGCTCTCTTCACAAGCATAGAATGACGATGGCCTCACCGCTGGTCACATATTCGGCCTGATCCCGCCACCGGGGGAAGGGAACAATGTTCTGCGTAGACACGGTCGACATCGGCGAGGGAGAAAACCCACAGTCGGTGCGTCCCAATCGGGGGTCCCCGCGGTATTGGCTGATGCCGCGGCCCAACCGCCCTTCAAGCTACAACCCGGCGTCCCAGGTAGTACATCTTCCTTTTGGAGCCGGCTTGCTCCACTACCGCAGCTCCCCACGTAGCTCCATCTGCATGTCGATCTTTCTCTACATCTACCGGCTTCTATTTGTGATGAGTTTATGTCTCATGAACTAGTGCCAGTACTATTATTCTAATCGCACTTCTGCAATATCTTTGCCATCATGGATGCTCAGCTCGATTTTAGTGGAACTGCACAAAAGCATCGTATGATCTGAGGGTGCCAACCGTCTTTCCTTCGACAGGTTCTACCTAGCTAGGAAAGTAAATCCTGTTTAGAGTTTAGGGTTTAAGTCGTAGTGACCCCATCAATAGTTTTTCTTTTGAACACGCTCTCACAACTTTTGTCTTTACTTGTGAAGTAAATATTGGCTATGATCTGTGAATCATTGAGATGCATCAACATGCATGTTAGTTTTCCTTTGTATTTGATGCAATGTTGTAACGGGGCAACCTTGGAGTAGCAATGAAAATGGAGTGGAAAGTTTCCATTTTTCCGGAAAAAAAATGGGAACGGAGAGAAACCAACGTTTCCTTTCGTTGGATCCCACCATCGAGCAAAATCAATGTTTAAATCATGTCTGTTGCGTTCGTGTCTCACCCTCCTCCATGGCTCCACCCCACACGGCCGCTCGGCATGCCACTCATGGCAAACCGAGTATATGATAACTTTCCCGCCTGCTAGCTGTAGCAAGGACTCCCAAGAGCTTTTTACATGCATGTTGTGGCGGGCTATTGCGACCTTTGAACGCGGAGCAGTCGCGTGCATCGAGAAGCAGCGCGGGC
This sequence comes from Triticum aestivum, assembly GCF_018294505.1. NCBI lineage: Eukaryota > Viridiplantae > Streptophyta > Magnoliopsida > Poales > Poaceae > Triticum > Triticum aestivum. The sequence goes on from NC_057797.1 coordinate 227,352,683, forward strand.
GACGCTCTCTTGGCCGGCGCGCCGCTTCAATGCCGGCACTAGTGAGAGGTCACGTCCGCTCTAGCTGGGCATGAATGCGGCACTGACCATTTCGGGCGGGAAGCACACGCAGGTGATGAAGAGGGTTCGGGTTGGTCAGGAGCTGGCGTGGCAGCGGTCTGGACGCCCGCAAATAAGAGATGTTGTACATTAATATTGCTGTGTATATAATTAACATCGTAAACAATGTGCTAATTGGACAAATATGATTGGAGATGGAGATGGAATTTTACGTAAACACGGATATGCATGTCTATGTCTATGTGGGTGTGCGCGACGACTCTCGCGACCTGGAAGCGGGGGTGTGTTTTTGATTGAGTTTTCTTTCTTGGTACGTTAAAAAATTGTCTGTCACTTTTCGTTTCTTTTTTCTGGGAGCGCGCGTATTCTATTTAAGACCACTGCTATGGAGAGATTTTCTTACTCCATTGTATATATAGCCTCTTATTTGATAGGGTTTCTCGCATCTCGCTCTCTCACCTTCTCCATATCAAAATAAGATGACAGTGTCCACTATATCTCTCTCCTCACCGGTGGTCACAGATCCAGCCGAATCTTGTCCGCTGCGGGAGGTGAGGAGGTGCAGCATTGACGTTGTCGCCGTCGGCGATGGAGGAAGCCAATGCGCACCGTCCTCTCGGAGTTGGTGCTAGCGCGGATGAAGGTCCTTCGCGCCGTTGTTCGCTGCTGTCGTGTGGGCAGATACCGCCCGCCCGCCTAAGCGACATCTTGCCCACCTGAGGTATAACTTCTTGTACTAGTCTAGCTCCCCAGGTCGCTGCATGCGGGTTTTCTTCTATGCGACTACTCACCAGCTCCCCATTTATAGTAGCTAGGGTTCGTCGGCTGGTCCAACATCACCTACTATTATAGAGGAAACGCCACTCGAAAAGTTGTCCTGATTTATGCCTCGCTCGAGGTATACATGTTGTTTCGACAAAAAAGTACATGGTGGTTGTGCGGTCATTGTCCATATGCTCCTATTGCTTCTGCTAATCTAATACTATCACTGGTTAAATGAAGAAATGCTTTTTTTTCTCGGGTATCCTGGTTTAGAGCATCTCCCATAGCTTGTCTATATGGATGTCTATACTCGTTTTCCACGACGTGCGGCCAAAACAGGCGTCCAACAGCTTGTCTATATGGTCGTCCAAATATACACATCCTCTAAATCGACCTCGACAATGTCCACGCCTGGACAATGTGAAGGCGTCGTCTAAACTCGGCTGCAGTCATGATTTCTTCCTCTCCCCAGCGATGGCCCACCTGTCATGGTCCTTGTATATAGACGTTCTGATGCAAAACTGGACGTGTATATGAGGGAATCTTTTTAGACCATTGTCTATATGAATATATAAATATCCAAATATGCACATGCTATTGGAGATGCTCCAAGTTCCCATCAAGATAATCATGATGCTTTTGTTTGTTGGTGTAGTTTTCATTAATTCTTATTGACAATTGAGATGTCGTTGTTAATCTTGTACCACTGTCAAAACAAAGTAACAACACTATATCCCTTTTTTATATTTTTGCAAACAGCGATGCGTATCTCCATACCTGAGCATGTCTTCCTCAATTTTAGTGGAATTGCACAAAATTGGATGGCCATTATTGTTCCACCTCACTGTCCTTTGCCATGTGGTTCTTCCTTCCTCGAGCTTGATTAATGAGAAGAAACAGACCACAATGAGGATTTGTCGAACTTCATAGGTGCGTCACCCAAACTTGATGCCAAATGGATGATGCATCACCATGATGACCTATCAATGCTCATGGTTGCGTCAGCTGGTGAACCTGATCGATTTTCCCTGAAAAACAAGTTGTCTTCCATCAGTGCTCTTTTCTTGTTACCCACAAAGATGATATCCTTCATTAGTTCACCTTGGTTGCGTTGGAGAAGCAGTCGTATTTCACATTGGTGCAATTTTATCACATAGTTGGCTATGAACCAAATGTTTCCTCGAAGAAGGATCGACGTCGGTACTAAGAGCATAAGTTTTGTATTGATTTCTAAGCCTTCTCGAAACTTTGTCTTCAACTCCCCTGTAATTTTATTTGTCCAGCTGTTAACTTTGATTAAAAAAATGGTGTGGACTAAAAACCAGGATGGACGTAGTAGCCCTCCATTTTTATTTACTCTGCATATTAGATTTGATTAAAGTCAAACTTTGTAAAGTTTGACCAAGTTTAGGCCGAACACAACAAACCATAATTATTGAGAGAAGGCAAACTGTACATACTCTCAAACCTTTCCGATAATTGAAATTAAAATTATTTAATTGTACACACTCTCTCACGTTTCCGATAGTTTGGCGCATGTGTGGTTGTTCACTTAAAGGAGGGTAGTGTACCGCACGTGAATGATAGGAAGTGCGTCCAGGACGCGTGGATCGTTAGTTCATCGGAAGTAGTAGCTTTCTTCACTGGTACGTTAAATAAAGAGTTTTGTTTTGTACTTACACAATTTAAAACAATTGTTATGGAGAGAATAAGAAAACCACTCCGCTATATATTAGTAGGATACACGAGTACTATATGGACGCAACTTCATTGACTTAGTGCACCTGCCTTTGGGTGTATGAGAGGTGGGCCCAAAATTTGGCTGGCACACCTATCATACAGCCAAAGGCAGGTGCAATTAAGGCAGCGGAGCTCAGTCCATAATACAATATATATGTAGTATACTATATAAGTTGGAGCCTCATTGCTTGTTCACTAGGGTTTGCACTCCCCACACTCTCGCCGCACTACATATATATACACACGCTGGAGGCTCAGCGTTCCTTTGCTAGGGTTTGCTATATTCACAGTCTCTCACCCTCTTCACCAGATCTAAACAAGACCGCATTGTGGCCTCTGTCTCTCTCTCCCGCCTCACAGCTGGTGAAGGAGGCGTCCAGATCCCGTCGCACCGGGAAGGGGAGGAGGTGCAACATTCACTCTATCGCCTTCGGCGAGGGAGGCAATCCACTGCTGGCTGCGCTGTTCTCTTTCACCCAGCGCCTATGCGGGAGGGCCACCGACCCCTTCTTCCTCGTTGTCGTACGTAGTGTGGGTAGATCCGGCCTCCCACCGAACACGTTGCTACATCCCGACCCTAAGGTATAAGTTTCTTGAAGCCGTCATTGCTCTAGCTGCATGTAGATCTTTTTTGATTCTGTAGTTGAATCTAGGTCTTGGTTCCAAGAGGAAAGAAGGGTGCGGTGGGGTGGAGCATGAATCTAGGACGTGGTTCAATGAGGAAAGGAGGGAGGGAAAGTAGTATAGACTGGCTATCCAGCCGCTTTGTTGGCCGGAAAGGGAAAAGGGGGGTAACCCAATACACACATCTGTAAGGAACCGATCTCTTTCTTGAAAAGGGAAAGAAACTGGGGGTCAGGTAGTTTGTGCATGACTAGACTTGCTGCCCTCACATAGGAAAAAGGTTCAAAGAGAACAAATATGGGACCAACGCAGATATGCTGCTTGGCTACATACTCTACATCACCCATTTATACATGTGGACGCACATGGTGCTGGCATGTCCCATGTCCCATGTCCTATGTCCCATACAACTATCTTGCTGTTGTTAATCTAAGAATGCTGCTGGAAAATTGAAGCAATGCCACTGTTAAAAGTAAATTACATTCTTAAAGAATGTTGTTTTAGGAGAATGTCTCTGTTAATATGAATCAATGCAACCATTTTAGAAATGCTACTGTCCTACTTTGTTTTCTATCAAGATAAGTTAGATTCTTCTTTTTGTTGCCGTTTGTTTCATCCTCCTTTATTGGCCAGTAATTGTTCCCTTTTCTCTGTTAAAACAGGGATATCTATTAAACTTGTTGCTATAGCAAACTTAAACATCACACCGGTGACTATGCTTGATTTCAGTGCAACTGCAAAAAACGAGATTGGATTTCCTATTCGTGTTGGCAGATTCGTAGGTGATCTTGTGTGCGTCATGACAGGTTGGTACTTGCCTTCATCCACATGATCGTGGAGTGTGTTTTGAGATGCTGTGCTACTTGTATTGGTACTGTTTTAAATAAATGTTGAATTGAAGCTATTGTATTGATCTCTTTTCCCATTAAGCAGTGAACAAAAATGGTACCAACCCAGACATGATGCTTGTTGCTTTGTTACAACAAACTCTACATCACCCCCTTTATAAGTAGATGGAAGCACATGGTGTTGTTGCGCCCACTCTCCCCTGGAATAGTTTTTGCTTTTTATTAACTAATGCTGCTGGTAAAATTAAGCAATGCCACTCTCAGAATTAACTACTGAATCTTGATTCAAAACTGCCACACTTGTTAGGGATTGGTGGGATTACCATTTTTGTGGTCGCATGCTTCATCCTCCTTTATTGGCCAGTAATTGATTCCTTTTTTGCCTCTGTTGAAATAGGGATATCTATTCAACTTGAATGTCACACCGGCGACTTTGCTTAATTTTGGTGGAACTGCACAAAAGGAGATCATGGATTTTCATATATGTGTTGGGATTTCTTTCAAGTCCTCCTCGCGAGTTGTTTCAAATCTTGGTCAAGAAAGGTCAGTACCGACTTTCATCCACATGATGTTGCAGTGTGCTTCGAGATGTCGCGCTACTTGTATTGGTACTATTTTGGATAAATGTTGAATTGAAGCTATTGAACTGCTGTCTTTTACCATTAAGTGGGAAAAAATTGTTTCAACCCAGACATGATGCTTGTTGCCTTGTTACAACAAACTATGCATCACCCCCTTTATAAGTAGATGGAAGCACATGGTGTTGTTGTGCCCACTTTCCCCTGGAACTATTTATGCTTTTTCTTAATCTAATGTCGCAGGTAAAATTAAGCAATGCCACTCTCAGAATTAACTACTGATCTATTTTAAGAGAATTTCTCTGTTAATATGAATCAATGGAACCGTTTAAGGAAAGCTACTTGATACGTCTCCAACATATCTTTAATTTTTGATTGTTCCATGCTATTATATTATCCATCTAGGATGTTTTATATGCATTTATATGCTATTTTATAAGATTTTGGGACTAACCTATGAACCTAGATCCTAGTGCCAGTTTCTGTTTTTTTCTTGTTTTTGAGTTTTACAGAAAACGAATACCAAACGGAGTCCAATTGACATGCCAATTTTTGATGATTTCTTATGGACCAAAAGAAGCCCCCGAAGTAAAAGAGTTGGGCCAGAAGAGTCCTAAGCCGTCCACGAGGGTGCGGGGCGCGCCCTACCCCCCTAGGCGCGTCCCCCTATCTCGTGGATGACTCAGAGACCCCCCTGACGTGAGACCGACGCCAAAAATTCCTATAAATACCCAAACCTCCAGAAAATAACCTAGATCAGGAGTTCTGCCACCGCAAGCCTCTGTAGCCACCAAAAAGCAATCGGGACCCTGTTCCGGCACCCTGTCGGAGGGGGAATCATCACCGGTAGCCATCTTCATCATCCCGATGCTCTCCGTGACAAGGATGGAGTAGTTCACCCTCGGGGATGAGGGTATGTACCAGTAGCTATGTGTTTGATCTCTCTCTCTCATGTTCTTGATTTGGCACGATCTTGATGTATCGCGAGCTTTGCTATTATAGTTGGATCTTATGATGTTTCTCCCCCTCTACTCTCTTGTAATGGATTGAGTTTTCCCTTTGAAGTTATCTTATTGTATTGAGTCTTTAAGTATTTGAGAACACTTGGTGTATGTCTTGCATGTGCTTAGCTGTGGTGACAATGGGATATTCACGTGATCCACTTGATGTATGTTTTGGTGATCATCTTGCGAGTTCCGTGACCTTGTGAACTTATGCATAGGGGTTGGCACACGTTTTCGTCTTGACTCTCCATTAGAAACTTTGGGGCACTCTTTGAAGTTCGTGTTGGTTGAATAGATGAATCTGAGATTGTGTGATGCATATCGTATAATCATACCCACGGATTCTTGAGGTGACATTGGAGTATCTAGGTGACATTAGGGTTTTTGTTTTGGTTGATTTATGTCTTAAGGTGTTATTCTAGTACGAACTCTAGGATAGATCAAACGGAAAGAATAGCTTCGTGTTATTTTACTACAGACTCTTGAATAGATCGACCAGAAAGGATAACTTTGAGGTGGTTTCGTACCCTACAATAATCTGTTCGTTTGTTCTCCGCAATTAGTGACTTTGGAGTGACTCTTTGTTGCATGTTGAGGGATAGTTATATGATCTAATTATGTTATCCTTGTTGAGAGAACTTGCACTAGTGAAAGTATGAACCCTAGGCCTTGTTTCAATGCATTGCAATACCGTTTTCGCTCACTTTTATCATCAGTTACCTTGCTGTTTTATATTTTCAGATTACAAAAACCTATATCTACCATCCATATTGCACTTGTATCACCATATCTTCGCCGAACTAGTGCACCTACACAATTTACCATTGTATTGGGTGTGTTGGGGACACAAGAGACTCTTTGTTATTTGGTTGCCAGGTTGTTTGAGAGTGACCATCTTCATCCTACGCCTCCCACGGATTGATAAACCTTAGGTCATCCACTTGAGGGAAATTTGCTACTGTCCTACAAACCTCTGCAGTTGGAGGCCCAACAACATCTACAAGAAGAAGGTTGTGTAGTATACATCACTACTGTCCTATACTTTGTTTTCCATCAAGATAAGGTAGATGCTTCTTTTTGTGGCCGCATGTTTCATCCTCCTTTATTGGCCAGTAATTGTTTCCTTTTTTGCCTCTGTTAAAATAGGGATATCTATTCAACTTGTTGCTATAGCAAACTTAAATGTCACACCGGCAACTTTGCTTCATTTCAGTGCAACTGCACAAAACGAGATTGCATTTCCTATTCGTGTTGGTAGATTCGTATTTTATGTTGGTCGTCTCATGAAAGGTCAGTACAGGCCTTCGTCCACATGATTGTGCAGTGTGCTTTGAGGTGTTGTGCTACTTGTATTGGTACTATTTTTAAATAAATGATGAATTGAAGCTATTGTATTGTTGTCTTTTCCCGTTAAGTAGTGAACAAAAATGGGACCAACCCAGACATGATGCTTGTTGCTTTGTTACAACAAACTCCGCATCACCCCCTTTATAAGTAGATGGAAGCACATGTTGTTGCGCCCACTCTCCCCTGGAACTGTTTATGCTTTTTGTTAATCTAATGCCGCTGGTAAAATTAAGCAATGCCACTCCCAGAATTAACTACTTAATCTTTGTGTTTTACAAATAGTAATATCCTGCTTTGTAGTTCTTTAACCAAGGTATTGTTAAGATAATGCCTCTGTTAAAATGAATCAGTTGCATTGTTTTAGGAATGGTACTTTTCTACTTTGTTGTTCTTTATACATGTTGAAACAAGGCATTGTTAAGATAATGTCTAAGTTAATATGAATGAATCACACTGATTGAGAATTGCTACCCTCCTGCTTTGTTTCCCATTAAGATAAGGTAGATCAGTAGATGTTTTTCTTCTGGGAGTACAAGTCATCAACCATTATTTCTCAGTAATTGTTTCCCTTATACCTATTGTTGCTTACAGGGATATCAAAATTAAATCTCGGTTTTATTCCGACTTTGATTTTAGTTGAACTGCACAAAAGGAGCCAATGTGTCTAAGGCAAACTGCTGCATTAGTGGGTCTAGTTGGTCTTATCACTTTGCAGAAAGAAGTAGTCACTGTTTGCGCTACATTACACAAGGAATGATAGGGAAGCTTTACAGAGCATTAGTAGACGCAGGTGACATGACTAGTCTGCAGAGAGCATAGGAAACTCTACAACACGTGGAGTGCACTGGGCAAAAAGTGCCCAAACAAGTACAAGAAGCCAGGACAGGACTCCAAATCTGTCAATGTCATTATAAGAAACAATGATGGGGCATCTGGGTATGGTAATCTTTTTACCGTACTTTTAGTTTGTTAGTCCACCGATTGGTGGGTTCACACTGGGCCAATATTCATGTGTGTGCTACTGTGTCTTTGTTCTCTTGCAGCATATAAATACGAAATCCACAGGGATGCTCATCTTGATTTTAGTGGAACTGCACAAAATGTTCAGATGGTTTGTGTCCTCCATAATACTTCACCATGCACAATACATTGAATGGTTCTCTAATCATTCATTGTCACCTTGAGCCACGAGACTATATGTTTGAATGGAGCTGCCAGCGTCGGCCATTAAGAAGGGTAAGAAGAAAGACAAAAAGAGGGATGGATGCTTTACTTGTGGTTCGGAGGAACATTGGGCAAACAAGTGCCCAAACAAGTACCAAGAAGCCAGGACAGGACTCCATGTCTGTCAATGTCACTCTAAGCAACAATAATGGGCCATCTGGGTATGGTAATCTGTTTATCGTACTTTCAGTTTGTTAGTCCATCGATTGGTGGGTTGACACTGGGCCAATATTCATGTGTGTGCTGATGTGTCTTTGTTTCCTGGCAACATATAAATACGAAATCCACAGGGATGCTTAGCTTGATTTTAGTGGAACTGCACAAAATGTTCAGATGGTTTGTGTCCTCCATAATACTTAATCAAGCACAATACATCGAATGGTTCTCTAATCATTCGTTGTCACCTTGAGCCACCAAACTATCAGATGACAAACCCCGCCCGTTCCACAATCATAGGCACTACATATTTTAAATGGGAAAAGCTTGTCAAAGTTTAATCATTGATGTTAGCAAGAAGACATTAGTTTAATATATTGAAATTGGAAAACCTTGCCAATTTTTTCTCATTGATGTTAGCCAGAGGACATGCATTTGATATTTTTGAGTGGGACGCCCTTTTCTGTGAGCAACATCGATCGTTTTTTCCTATTCCTGTCTTCAGTTCAGAAGTAAATATTTACTCTGCTGAGATGCATAGTCACATGAATATTGACTTATGTAAGGTATTTCAAGAATTTGTTTTGAATGTTTTCTATGTAATGACAGGCCTTGTGAGTTTTATTGCAAAGTTGAGCTTGGAATGCTGTGGCATGCGGCATCATGAGCTGTTCACCATGCCTCCTGAGAATAATGCTTCATATTGTTTTGCATGTTGATCTAATGCCCGTGATTTGCATGTTAAGAAGTTCATTGTCTTATGTTTCATTCATAGCCTATACGACAACTCGGGTAGGTTAGAGGTGAAACCATCTGATCTTCCGACCAACTCATCATCTTAGGTCGTGATTGGATCGTCGTTTTCCAACCAAAACCTCTTGTAAAACTGACGCTTGTAAATAAAAGTAGATGGTATCGGGCGAAGCACTTGGTTGGTCGATTTCGACTAGTAAAATATACACCGGTCTCCCAAATTACACGCGTAACCCGCCAGTTTTACTTACAGACCTCGGGCCCTCGGTTTCATTACGCTTGTATTTTATGCGTTGTTTTCGATGACGAGTAAATTACACTTGTATCTTAATACATGTGTGAGATAAACCAGAGCTCCCAAGCGCGGCCTTACCGTTTCATGCCGTCACAGTCCCTTGAAGGTGCTCATAGGTTTCCGATGATCCTGGCACTGCTAGGAAAAGGCTTATTAGTGGCGCACCTGTTTTGGCCATTAATGGCGCACTACAGGTGCGCCACTATCATCACGCCACTAGTAACATATACTAATGGGGCACCCCTGGTGCGCCATTAGTATACCAGACTATAGTGGCGCACCAGGTAGTGTGCCATTAGTAAGTCACACGGTGTGCCATTAGTATGCCTCACAGGGGGCATATTTACCTTGTGCTCTGGGTTACTTATGGCGCACTAACAGATAATCTGCCACTAGTATTTTTTATAGCAGTGCACCAATAATGTGTTGTATGGTGCGCCACTAGTATGATATTAGGATTTTTTTTCTTTTCTGATATTTGCACAGGTTACAAAATATATTACTGCATAAAATATAGGCAGCAGAACATATAAATAGCAGATTCATCAAATGCAATAGAAGATTAGTCTTCGAATACAATTCATCATATTAGTCTCCAAATTCAAAAGACCGAACAAAGTTAGAACATTACAAGTCTCGAGACCGCGAGTAGTGAGTTTGTCGAAAGTAATACTGCATTCGGAGATAATTCAGAGACGTGTCCTCTCTTATCTCCGTGCTACTTCTATGCCTAAACATGACTTAGATTGAAGTGAGGCAACATGTGGTGCATGTCTAAAGTAATACTAATCCTAACTTGATCAAGTTTGGATTGTACTACTTTTGACATGCACCACATGCATGTTGCCTTCACTTCAATCCAATCCATGTTCATTTCACCCACAAATATATAATAACTCTTCATGCTCGCATCATGCATCATCATAATAACATGTCCTACTAATCATCATCATACAACTTCTACTCGTTATTAATAACAAGTCATACGATCATCATCCTCATAGTCATCAAACCAACCCTACTTAATTGTTCTTAGCACATGATCATCAATATTAGGTAGGACCTAAATACCCTCTTTAAGGTAAAATAGCATAAAACAATATAGACCCCGACTCTCCATTATGGAGAATGGAGATCATCCTGTCTCCAATTCTTGCGCTTCGCTTCCTTTTGCTTCCAAGAACCTCCTTACGACTGTCCATACATTTTTCCATCCTTTGATTTGCATGTCTCCATTCCTTTTAGAAATCTGGTATGGACAGTTGAGATTCGTAGGATGACCTGGCTGTATGTTCAAAACATTAAGGCTACCTTTCTGATACATCAAATGAGGCACACAATTCTCTGGGATTATCTGTTGAAGAACATAGTAATAACTTCATAGTTAGCAATGATGTACTAGTTTTAGAAGTATGTAAAAGATGCACGGATGTCGTAATAGTAAAAAGATCTTACCAGGGTATCTCCATGGTAGTTACCGTAGTTCAACACATGCACTAGTGGCACGTATTGACCATAATGTTGAGGAGTTTGATTGTAGATATTGTAATTCTCAATGTCAGTACAAAATCCGACCAGATGATTTTTCTCCTTGTAAGTTAATTCGGAGCCATTGGTGTGGTGTGTTTTGTCTACCATCTCCCGCACATTCTTTGAAGAATGAAAATAAGTTGACAATGGAAATAAGCTGTCAACTATTTTGAAATGAACAATATAAATTAGTTAATAATTAACTATGTTTGAGAAACTCACATAGCGGTAAAACTGGGGGGGGGGGGTATCAACAAGGACCCGAATGTCCATATTGTCTTGGTCGATGTCAGGATCACCAAGATCCATGGTGACAAGCATACCCTCATCAAAACCAGACATCTTGCAAAATGCTTCCCAATTTTTGCAACCAAAATGGGTTACGCTCCCAAAATTATACAAATTTACTTCAAAATCCACATCATGATGAGTCCTTAGGTGAATTTTCTTTGTTTCATAATAATTTTCATGGTCTTCAAAATCCATCCTCTCCAAGACATAGCGTCTTGCATGGCATGGGATAAGCTATACTCGAATTGTAAAAGATGAAAGTTACACGTTGAAATAGTTGAAGTCATGCTTAATTATGAAAAAAACACTTGTCGTTATTGCGTACCGTTTCAACTCCGAAGGTCTCCTCGAGCTTAATGCTGAAGCGCCGATCATCGTCCAGGTGAGGCCTGTCGCACAGACCTTGATCGTCGTGGCACCAGCCGCACTCCCCCGGGAGATTTCATCGTCCGATGATGACATTTCCTACGTTCATAATTCAAAACTACATCATCTCTTGCATCCGTACATCGTCGAATATTATCACTAATACACCTCGAATACTATCATACATATAGCATCGCTAGTACAGCTAGAACCGTAGTGCCCGACGGGTATCTAATTATAAATGGAGGGTGGAGAAATGGAAGAGTTGAAAGAAAGGTATCTAATTAGAAACATAGGTGGAGGGTCTTGTAGAGGATAGATAGGTAGCAGAATCCATTCAGATGGAAAGCTTTAATGAGGATGAATCAAGATTTGGATAATTCATGCCTTTAGGTGAATAGGAAGTTACTTCTATAAATAGCTGTTGGGTCCAATAAGATAATCCACAGTGTGGTGAAAACACGCCCTTCGAACTGGTTTGAGCTATTGGTGAATGGAGATGGTCTAAGATTTTCAGTAGTAAGACGTGAAGTGGTAATTTTGTGAGCAAATGGTTAGGATGAGTGGTTCCTCTTTCCTTTTTAGCTTTACAATAGAATATTGTTAGTCATGCACACTTGTGCATTTTCAGCCAGGCCCAGTGGAGTTGGCCTAAAAACATTTCTTTCTTTAACACTACTAGGGAAAAGCCTATACACAGAATCTTACCAGCAGCGCGCTTTAAAATCAGGCGCTGCTGCTAAGTAGCACTAGCGCGGGTTTTTAACCCTCTCTACTACTAAGTTGATAGCAGTAGCGCTGGTTTTTTACCCTCGCTACTACTAAGCGGTCTCTACCATGCCCCCCGGGACATGCCATAGTAGTAGCGTGGGTTTTTAACCCTCACTACTACTAAGTTGATAGCAGTAGCGCTGGTTTTTACCCCTCGCTACTACTAAGCAGTCTCTACCGTGCCCCTGGGCCATGCCATAGTAGTAGCGAGGGTTATAAACCCGCGCTACTACTAAGTTTTTACCCCTCGCTACTACTAAGAGGTCTCAACCGTGCCCCTCCGGGACATGCCATAGTAGTAGCGAGGGGTAAAATCCATCGCTACTACTAAACGTCCCATTTTGAAACTGTACCCCCCCCGGTGGATCGCCTTTTCGGTTTTGTAAAAAGCAAAAGAAAATGATAAAAACTTAAAAAATTAAAATCCTTCGAGATGTAGTTATGTTACTACATCTACTAGTTAGGAAAATTTAAAAACTTAAATTTGGACATGTTTTGCAAAAAGTGTAGGGAAAATGTAAAACGGCTATAACTTTTGCATACAATGTCAGAAAAAACATATAATATATCAAAATGTTCAGCACAAAAATCCGCATACGATGGAGACGGCCTACGGCCTATTTGCAAATTTTTAGAATCCTCAAATTCTAAAAGGAAAGAAAGTTATGCTCAAATTTCAGTTTTTTTAATTTTGGTCAAATCTGGTCAAACTGTGGTCAAACTACTTATTCAAGAAGTATTAGTGTTACCAAATAATTATTCAAGAATATTAGTGTTACTAAATAATTATTTCAGTTTTTTGGAATTTTGGTCAAATCTGGTCAAACTGTGGTCAAACTTTGCTCAAAATGTGGTCAAACTCCTTATTCAAGAAATATTAGTGTTACTAAATAATTATTGTATTTTAGAACAATAGTTTTAAACTCAAACAGCGAAATGTGTGACTTCATGCTCAAGCTAAACTCCCGAGGGTTAATAGGATTGACATCTTACTATTGTCATGAAAACAACAAGCACAGACTTGGAATCGAGGGAGAATAGAACCCGAAAGTTAAGCGTGCTCAGGCTCGAGTAGTGAGAGGATGGGTGACTGTCCGGGAAGTTAGATGATTTGGAATGATGAGGGGTGATTAGAGATTAAATTGAGCAGCGATGAGGGTGATTAGAGATTAGAGGTTAAAATAATTCAAAAATTTGAAAATTCGCGCAAAAAATTCGAAAAAAATTCCGCCGGTTAGTAGTAGCACGGGTTTTTACCCACGCTACTACTAACGGACGTAGTAGTAGCGTGGGTGGCACCCACGCTGCTGCTATACGTTAGCTGTAGCGCCTTATTAGTAGCGCCGGCCCCCTCGCTGCTAATAGGCCCAAAACCCGCGCTGCTGCTAGGCTTTTCCCTAGTAGTGTAAGCCTGCTACATCCATCTCAAGTATTTATGGTCAAGGGTTAGCAGGGCCATCCAAATAGAATATGTGGTATGGGCTTTTTTAGTAGGTCATCCTACCAGATTAGGGTTTATCGATGATGAGCAACTGACATTAGTAATAACCATGAGTTGATATCACACTTCTATATGTATAACACAAGAGGCAGCTGATCCTATGTCGCGCTACCTACCACTTGTTTATCATGCCTCCCATTTTGCCATGTCAAGCCTGTAACCCATCTTCCTAGCAAACTGCTAGTTGAAGGTGCCTTGCAGTTTGTTCCATGTTGGAACATGGATATGTTGAGATATCACAATATCTCTTATTTAATTAATGCATATATATACTTGGCAAAGGGTGGAAGGCTCGACCTTATGCCACGTGTTCTGTTCCACTCTTGCTGCCTTAGTTTCCGTCATACCGGTGTTATGTTTCTTGATTTTGCGTTCCTTACGCGATTGGGGTTATGGGACCCCCTTGACAGTTCGCCTTGAATAAAACTCCTCTAGCTAGGTCCAAGCTTGGTTTTACATTTGCCTAAAAACCTATAAGTTTTCCTTGGGGTTGCAAACCCGAGGGTCATCTTTATTTTAACCCCCTGGGCCAGCGCTCCTCTGAGTGTTGGTCCGAACTGAGTAGACTGCGGGGCCACCTCGGGGAAACTTGAGGGTTGGTTTTACTCGTAGGATGTCTCATCTGGTTTGCCCTGAGAACGAGATATGTGCAGCTCCTATCGGGATTTGTCGGCACAGTCGGGCGGTCTTGCTGGTCTTGTTTTACCATTGTCGAAATGTCTTGTAACTGGGATTCCGAGTCTGATCGGGTTGTTCCAGGAGAAGGAATATCCTTCGTTGATCGTGAGAGCTTGTGATGGACTTAGTTGGGACACCCCTGCAGGGTAAAAACTTTCGAGAGTCGTGCCCGTGGTTATGTGGCAGATGGGAATTTGTTAATATCCGGTTGTAGAGAACTTGACACTTGACTTAATGAAAACGCATCAACCGTGTGTGTAGCCGTGATGGTCTCTTTTCGGCGGAGTCTGGAAAGTGAACACGGTTTGGGTTATGTATGAACGTAAGTAGTTTCCGGATCACTTCTTGATCACTTCTAGCTTCACGACCGTTGCGTAGCTTCTCATGTTACTCTTATTTGTGTATGTTAGCCACCATATTTGCTTAGATCTTGCTGCAACTCCACCTCATAACCTTATCCTACCCATAAGCTTAAATAATCTTGATCTCGCGGGTTTTGAGATTGCTAAGTCCGCGTGACTCACATGTACTTCCAAAACAGTTGCTGGTGCTGATGATACCAGTGCAAGTGATGCTACCGAAGTCAAGTGGGAGTTCGACAAGGACCTTGGTCTTACTATGATTCGTTTCCTGATGATCAGTAGTGGAGCCCAGTTGGGACGATCGGGGATCTAGCATTTGGGGTTATCTTCTTTTCATTCGGATTTGACCGTAGTCGGTCTATGTGTGTATTCTGAATGATGTGTGAATTATTTAAGTATTGTGTGAAGTAGGGATTGTAAGCCAACTCTCGTTATCCCTTTCTTGTTCATTACATGGGATTGTGTGAAGGTGACCCTTCTTGCGACAAAACCACAATACGGTTATGCCTTTAAGTCATGCCTCGGCACATGGGAGATATAGCCGCATCGTGGGCGTTACAAAAGGAAACCGGGAGCGCCATCGAGCCCCCTCCTTCATCAAAGAGGTATAACCTTTAATATGTGCCTAGGCATAAGACCAGATTGTCATATTTCTCCTCCCATCTTATTTCATGAGGAGCACACAACAAACTGTGTCCAAAGTCCCAGTTAACCGATCATCAGCTAATCCGGCACCAGGCTCATCAACTAGGACGAGAGCCAGTACGGATGCAACGCCAACTCAACCACCTCATGAGGATTCCGATGACGTATCCGTCACAAATTCTGAAGTGGGGAGCGTGATGAATCATCAATGGCTGAAAGAGACTATATATGTGCGCTCCAGTTTTTACTGAGCAGGAATTTACTGCCCTCAGCACCGTGGATGCATATATCCGAGCCGCCCGGGACGAACTTGTTGGAGTTGCTCACCTATTTTCAAAATATATGCAAGTAATGGTCTGTGTAAATTTAATAGATATATGCCAGTAGCCCCGAGAGTTCAAACAATTTAGACCAACCACAGGTTCTCAAAGAGAAGAACAACATGCTGTCCCAGGAGCATGAAACGAGCCGGACAAAGCTACATGCCGCCACCACAGAGCTAGAGGAAATGAAGAAACTCACGATGACAATTGAGCAAAATAACAAACTGGAGGAGGAAAAGGATAAACAAGCCGAAGAGATAAAGAGATTAAAGGCTCAATTATCGGACGCACAAAAAGAGAATAAAAAGCTGAAAGGAGGCATATTTGGTATGACCTTTGAACCATCAGAGGGACTCGTATTATCCCGTAAGTCGGAGTGTTATAATGCTGTTCTTGCAAGCTTGTTAACCGGACGTCATGAAGAAGAAGTATCCAGATTCCGAGGTGACATTCTAAAAGAGCTGTCCATAGTGCATGAGCAGGCCTGGAAAGCCATGAGAAGTATGGCCAAAGCCTTATGGCCATCCGATGCCCCTCCAGAAAGTATGGAGGGGTTGGCGTACCTGTTCAAAGGTGCCTGACGCCATTTTGAGCTATGGAAGGCGTGAACATGCCGGGATGGTGCACGAGAGGCATGGGCGATGGTGAAAACACGCTACACCGGGATCGATCCGAATCATATGGCCCGAGTTGGACCTCAGGGACCGGACGGAAAAGAGATTCCTGTGAACTTGGTATATGACCAAGTGATGATAGCTGCGAAATATTCGCAAGAGGACTATAGCTTAAACAGTCTTATAGATGACATACATAAAGAGTGGGTGTTCAATTCAATGTATCAATGTACTTTATCATCGAACTTATCTCCAACCGAACTTGTCAAAATTTGTCATCACAGGACTTTGGCTTCAACCTCTGAACCAAGAAGTTGGAGTGTTTCCGGATACCATGTTGGAATGTAATAAACATTCATTATGTCCGATAACCAGGCAATTCGGTCATATTGCTCAAAAATACAAAATTTGTTCGGGGAGTTATGTTATATTACTATTTAACGTAAGAAACATCTTCCAGGGAAAATAGTTCCGTTAAGGGTTCCTTTCCTTGGGTCGGCATGCTTAATTATGCATGCCTAGGCTTTATTTCGAAAGATAGAATTATGGGCAGCCTATCCCTTATTTGTTAGAAGAACTACATAAACATAACTAATCTGTCGTTGCTTGCCGACCAATTATTCCCTTAAGAATGCTAGCTTTCGGCTTCACCCATCTGAGGTACAGATCTAGATTATCCGGTTGTAACAATCGCAGAGGTGCTCCCTTTACACCCTAGCCGAACAATCAGGAACATAGGGTATAAACACAGGAGCGAGGCAACCCATCTTGGCAAAAAACTTAAGTCATAGAGGTGCATATAATGGCAAAATGTGTATAGAACAAACTACGTAAACAATGTAAGCCACAAGCTTTTAATAATATAAGCTTCGTCAAGGAAGCCCTCGGTTAGAGTGGGGTGTATACATTTAAAGATGTGTACCCCTAACAGTTCGGTAGATCCGAACATACCCTAGGATATTAAAAGGAAAAATAAAAAAAGGAGAGGAGAAAAAGGAACCTAGTCAAAGTAAAAAAGGTGCTATCGAACTATCCATAGAATCGTTGGAGCTAAGCAGCGTTCCATGGATTCGGCTCAATGCGATTATCCGATGCATTACGAAGGCGATAGGCTCCTCCTGTGAGAACTTCATCAATGATGAAGGGGCCCTCCCATCTTGGTTTGACCTTATCCTTCTTCTTCACCGAGAGACGCAAGATGAGGTCGCCAACGTTATATGTCTTGGCCCCCATTTCTCTACTTTGGTATCGCCTGACCTGTTGTTGATAAAATGCGGAATGGGCTTGCGCAATATCGTGCTCCTCTTTGAGGTTGTCTAGGGCATCCTGTCGATCGATCTCGGCTTCTCGCTCTTCGTACATGCGCACTTGAGGTGAGTCATGAATAATGTTGCAGGGCAGGACAACTTCCGTGCCGTACACCATGAAGAAAGGTGTGTATCCGGTTGTTCGATTAGGTGCAGTCCACATCCATTTTTACTGGTTTGACCTCTATCCACTTAGTGAATTTGTCCACCATAACCAGTAAATATTTATTTTTGTGGCTTCCCCCTTTAAGGGATCCGACCATATTGAGCCCCCAGACCGTGAAGGGCCAAGTGATGGGGATTGTTCTTAAGGCGGTGGGAGGCATATGACTATGATTGGAAAAAAGCTGACATCCCAAACAATGTTTGGACAAGGGCTTGTGCGTCTGCTCGGGCTGTTGGCTAGAAAAATCTTGTTTGGAAGGCTTTGATTGCGAGGGCCCAAGCTGCAGCGTGGTGACTAGCCAGACCAGCATGTATTTCGGCCAAGAGTTGCCGTCCCTCCTCTTCGAAATGCACCTTTGAAGAACTCCGGTAGTGCTTTTCTTGTACAGCTCACCTTCATGAGCTTTGTAAGCTTTAGAACACCGAACTATGCGACGGGCCTCATTTTGATCATCGGACAGCTCCCGCCTATTAAGGTAGGCCAGGAATGGTTCAGTCCAAGGAGCGATAACGGCCATGATCTCATGGGTAGAGGGTGTTATTTCAGTATCCAAACCCCTGATGAAATATGTATTGTGTTTAGCTGCTGGGGGCGTGATCAGGTCCGTACTGGCGTCTTCACTCTCATCCCGCCATACCATGGATGTCTTGAAGAGCCTTTCCACAAAGGTATTAGGTGGGACGGGGTCATGCTTGGCGCCCATGCGAGCGAGTATATCTGCTGCCTGGTTACTGTCTCAAGCAATGTGATGAAATTCAAGCCCCTCGAACCGAGCCGATATTTTTAATACGACATTTCAATATGCCGCCATTTTTGGATCTTTTGCATCGAACTCTCCATTGACCTGAGATATTGCGAGGTTTGAGTCACCGCACACCCCGAGGAATTGTATGCCCATGGAGACATCCATGCGGAGACCATGTAGAAGTGCCTTGTATTCGGCTGCATTATTGGAGTCCGGGTACATGATTTGCAACACGTAATGGACTATGTCCCCCGTAGGGGATGTCAGTATGACGCCAGCACCCAGTCCGGCTAGCATCTTAGAGCCATCAATGTACATAATCCAGTTGGAGTAAGATCTGTACTCTTTAGGGATCTCGACTTCCATCCACTCTACAACAAAGTTGGCCAGCACCTGAGATTTAATGGCTCGGCGTGGCTTGTATATTATTTCGAACGATAAGAGCTTGATGGACCATTTAGCTATGCGCCCAGTGGCGTCCCTGTTGTTTATAATGTCGTTAAGTGGTACTTAGGATGCCACTGTGATCAAACACTCTTGAAAATAGTGTCAGAGTTTTTAGGATGCCATAAACACCGCGTAAGCTATCTTTTGGTAGTGAGGGTATCATGATTTTCATGGTGTAAGGACCTCCGATACGTAGTAGACTGTCTTTTGGATGGGGAATTTATGTCCCTCTTCCCCTCGATCGACGACGAGTACAACGCTCACTACCTGGTGAGTTGCAAAGATATAAAGCAACATAGGCTCGCCAATACTTGGGGCGGCTAGGATTGGGTTGCCTGCTAGTAAGGTTTTTATTTCTTCCAATCCAGCTATGGCCGCATTCGTCCATTCGAAGTTGTCGGTGCGTCTAAGCAGTCTATAAAGTGGTAATGCTTTTCTCCTAATCTGGAGAAGAAGCGACTCAAAGCTGCCACACACCCTGCTAGCTTTTGGACCTGCTTTAAGTCTGTTGGTGTAGCCAATTGCGACAAGGCTCGGACTTTAGCTAAGTTTGCTTCAATTCCTCTATGGGAGACAATGAACCCTAGTAGCTTCCCAGCTGGAACGCCGAAGACACATTTTTCCGGATTTAGCCGTATGTCATATGTTCGGAGGTTATCAAATGTGAGGCGGAGATCATCCACCAAGGATTCAACGTGTTTAGTCTTGATGATTACGTCGTCCACATATGCTTCAACTGTCTTGCCGATTTGTTTTTCCAAGCATGTTTGAATCATGCATTGGTAAGTGACACTAGCATTTTTAAGCCCAAAGGGCAGTGTGTTTAAACAGAAAGGCCCGTACGGGGTGATGAACGCCATTGCAGCCTGGTAGGATTCCTTCATTTTAATCTGATGGTATCCAGAGTAAGCATTGATGAAACACAGTGAGCCATGTCCCGCGGTGGCATCAATGATCTGGTCAATGCGGGGCAATGGGAAAGGGTCTTTAGGGCAAGCCTTATTGAGGTCTTTGAAATTGACACAAAGGCGCCAAGATTTATCCTTCTTTGGCACCATGACCAAGTTGGCTAGCCAATCCGGGTGTTTGATTTCTCTGATGAACCCGACCTCAAGTAGTTTGTCTAGTTCCTCTCCCATAGCTTGTCATTTGGGTTCGGAAAATCGATGAAGCGTTTGCTTGACTGGTTTGAACCCTTTGATTATGTTGAGGCTGTGTTAGGCCAGTCTACGTGGGATCCCGAGCATGTCCGAAGGGTGCCAGGCAAAGATATTCTAGTTTTCATGTAGGAACGCACATAAGGCGGCGTCTACCGTTGTCCACTGTTGAGAATCACATCATCCTTGTCCACTGTTGATCGTAGGGTGGTTAGTTATTCAGTCGCAAAGGCTTCGGATAATGACTCAAGAGCCAGGGATGCAGTTTTGTTTTCGGCGCGGAGTGCCTTATTCGGATCACTCGTAATTTTGATTATTCCATTAGGCCCTAGCATTTTAAGCTTCATGTACCCGTAATGGGGTATGGCTTGGAAGCGTGAGAAAGCGTCATGCCCTAGAAGGGCGTGGTATCCACTATTGAAGGGAACAACATGAAAGATCAGTTCTTGTGACCTGTAATTTTTAGGCGTGCTGAATACTACATGATGCTTAATTCTTCCCGAACATTGTTCTTATCGACATGGGATGATGCCTTGAAAGGTGGTACTGCTTTGCTCGATGTGTGTTCTATCAACCTGCATTTTGTCGAGCGTGTTTTGTCAAGATGAGGTTAAGCCCACTGCCTCCATCCATGAGCACTTTTGTAAGTCGAAAGCCGTCCACAATGGGGTTTAGTACTAAAGCGGTGGGTGCTCGGACTGATCGGGCCCTTGGTTCGTCGTCATTGGTGAAGGTTATTGCCGCGTGGTTCCATGGGCTCACTGTGGATACTTGGTGGACTTTGGCGAGGTCGCGAAGTGCCCTGTTACGCCGATTATTTTAAGGGAAAGTCTCGAAGACCGTAAGGACGTTAAAATCGTCATCCCCCGGAGAGTGCTTCTCTGGAGTGGCGGTGGTGAGGATGGCCTCCCCACTTTTAGCTACCCGCCGGAGTACCCAACATGCTCGGAGGTTGTGAGTTGAGTCTGTGCTTGGAGTCGCATGTATTGGACAGGGCTTGTCGAGGAGTTCATCAAGAACGGACCTGTATCCCGTAAAGGGTTTGTTTTTCTTGTCGACGGGCTTATGGTTGGACGCCTCGTAAGGGTGTATCCGTTTTGCCCGGGCAGTACATTGCTTGAAGGCAGCATGTTCCAACTGGGTTTTCTGGGCCTTCCATGTGCTTTCCATCGCTCAGTACTTCCATACTAAGTGCAATAATTCCATGAAACTCTGTATGCGACGACGGTCGAGGGCATTCAAAATTCCCTCGTCTGTACAATTGCGATGAAAGACCGGGACTACATCATCGTCGCAACAATCTTTAATCTTGTTTTTGACAAGTAGGAACCTGGCCCAAAAGTGATGGACCGTTTCCTGAGGTTACTGATGTACATACATCAGGTCATATATGTCTGGAGGGCCTGAATTACTCGAAGAGTATTGATTGTGGTGGGTGGGCTAAAACTCGAATCCCGACCCAAAGTTGTGTTCGGAGCTTGTAACATCTCCGAGGTCACCAGTTCGGGTCCGGGAAGAACCAAGTGCTCCCCGGACTCCATGTCCGACCCTGAGTTTGGGGGGTGCGGAGTCCCACCCAAAGGAAGGGTATCCAACCAAATTGCAGCAAGGTATTTTTGGGTTTTTGGATTAATAGATCTGAAAATAAAAGAAAATAAAAATAGATCGTGAAGGCAAATATAATAAAGAAGAGACCCAAGGACCGTAGGTTTCACTAGTGGCTTCTCTCGAGAAAAATAGCAATGGTGGGTAAACAAATTACTGTTGGTCAATTCACAGAACTTCAAATAATCATGAAGATATCCAGGCAATGATCATTATATAGGCATCACGTCCAAGATTAGTAGACCAACTCCTGCCTACATCTACTACTATTACTCCACACATCGACCACTATCCAGCATGCATCAAGTGTATTAAGTTCATGGAGAAACAGAGTAATGCAATAAGAACGATGACATGATGTAGACAAGTTCTATTTATGTAGAAATAGACCCCATCTTGTTATCCTTAATAGCAACGATACATACGTGTCGGTTCCCCTTCTGTCACTGGGATCAAGCACCATAAGATCAAACCCATCACAAAGCACCCCTTCCCATGGCAGGAGAAATCGATCTAGTTTGCCTAACTAAACCAAAGATTTGAAGAAGAAATTCGAAGCTATAAGTAATCATGCATATAAAAGATCAAAAGACTCAAAAAACTTTCATCGATAAAAACATAGATCTGATCATAAACTCAAAGCTCATCGGATCCCAACAAACACATCGCAAAAAGAGTAACATCAAATAGATCTCCAAGAGACCATTGTATTGAGAATCAAGAGAGAAAGAGAGAGAGAGAGAGAGAGAGGAAGCCATCTAGCTACTAACTACGGACCCGAAGGTCTACAAAATACTACTCACGCATCATTGGAGAGGAACAAATGAGGATGATGAACCCCTCCGTGATGGAGTCTAGATTGGATCTGTGGTTTTTGGAACTTGTGGCGGCTAGAATTGATTTTCGTCGACTCCCCTAGGGTTTTTGGAATATTGGGGTATTTATAGAGTAAAGAGGCAGTGCGGGAGGCTACCAAGGTGGGCACAACCCCCCAGGGCACGCCTCTGGGCCCAAACGCGCCCTGGTGGGTTGTGCCCCCCTCGGGGCACCCCCAGGTGCTTCTCCAGCCCATTGGATGTCTTCTGGTCCATAAAAATTCCACAAAAAATTCCGCTGCATTTGGACTCCGCTTGGTATTGATTTTCTGTGATGTAAAAAACAAACAAAAACAACAACTGGCACTTGGCACTATGTCAATAGGTTAGTACCAAAAAATGATATAAAATGATTCTAAAACATCCAAGAACGATAATATAACAGCATGGAACAATGAAAAATTATAGATACGCTGGAGACATATCAACCCACTACCTATTGTTGATAGCTTTCCTGATGAACAACTAGCTACAATTAATGTTTCTCACAATACTCCTTGGTATGCTAATTATGCTAATTATACTGTTGCTAAATTTATACGACCTAGTTTCACATACCAACAAAAGAAAAAAAATCTTCTATGATTTAAGACATTACTTGTGGGATGACCCACTTCTGTATAAAGAACGAGTAGATGATATTACTAAATGTTGTGTACCTAACCATGAACATGAACAAATCCTATGGTAATGTCACTCTGAAGCTTATGGAGGACATCATACGGGAGATAGAACTACTCACAAGGTATTGCAATCTAGTTTTTATTGGCCTACTCTCTTCAAGGATGCCCGTAATTTTGTTTTATCTTGTGATGAATGTCAAAGGATAGGTAATATTGGTAAGCGTCAGGAAATGATTATGAATTATTCACTTGTTTTGAACCATTTGATATTTGGGGTTTTGATTATTGTCGTATTTCGGGTTCCGGCAGACCCTTGAGGTTTGAACACTGGGGTGCGCACGGAGATCTCTCCCCTACCGATCTACGTCCAATCTCCTCGTGTGATCTAAGCTGGAAATAACGAATAACACAAGGGACACGAGGTTTATACTGGTTCGGGCCACCGTTGTGGTGTAATACCCTACTCTAATGTGTGGTGTGGTGGATTGCCTCAAGGGCTGATGATGAACAGTACAAGGGAAGAACAGCCTCGCGAGAGGTGTTCTTGAGCTGGTGCGATGAACTGCTATGGTCAGTTCAATCGCCTCTCTCTCTCTCTACTAGGGTTCTACCAGATCTCTGGTCGTTTTCTCAGTGTCTCTACTCTGTGGTGGCTAGCTCTATTTATAGAGGCCCTGGGCCTCTCCCCAAATAATGAGCGGGAAGGGCGCCAACACTTGGCCATTTTGAAGGGGAACATATAGTACAGGTTATCCTGACCAAAGGTAGTCTTCGGCTGCCAAAAGCACTGGTGATGACGCCGTCTTGGGCTCCACGGTGACCTCCGTCCTGCCGCTCTGCTGGTCTTGGTCTTGTTGCACCGGAATGGTAACCTTTGCCTGATGCATCGGCCTGTGCTTGCCCCTTTTGCACCAAAGGGGAAACAAGGACACTGCGCAGGCCGGCGCCCGCCTGGTCTCGATCGTCATGGCTTGCGTCATGGGTTCCTCACGAGGTATCCCCGCCTTGATCTCTCCGCCTCCTCGCGAGCCTGCCTGATGAGGCTGCCTCTGAGGATGCTTCCTGTCGTCCGCCCCGCGAGGCTTGGCCCCTCGCGAGGGTCTTGAGCTTGAGCTGATGAAGATGGGCCGCGCTGGGCCCCCACTTGAGCCACGCTGCAGGCTGCAGGCAGGCAAGTCTGGGGACCCCTGTTCCCAGAACGCCGACAGTAGCCCCCGGGCCCAAGGCACGCCCGGGCTTGGCCTGGCGGGGAAGCGAAGGGGTAAGCGTGAAGCGTCGCGGGCCCCAACAGCCTGCGGCCTTGGGCGCCGCGTGGCGGGTGACTGGACGTGGGCGTATGCACTTCCCCATGATGCCTCGGCAACCGCATGACTTGACAAGTCCATGCATGCAGAGAAACCGATCATGATTACCTGCGATCGTGGTGCTCGGCGGTTGGCCTCCTCCGGCTATAAGTACGGGGTTGGGCGAGCCCCTTCAGTCCATCCCTTCTTGCTGCTCCTTTTCTTCTTCTTGGCTACTCACCGTCCCCATGGCCCCAAAGAGATTCTCGGCCGCGGAGAAAGGAAAGGCCCCCCGGCAGGGCCTGATCCCCCCCGACCAAGCGCGGCCAAGGCCACGCTTGCAAGTATACCACGGTCCCCGTGGTAGCCTCCCGCGGCCATGGAGGCGGTTCCCTGCGCGGTGGTGAGCGCCGGATTGCCGACGGGGGGCACGCCGTGGGTGTGCGCCCCCCTAGGCCACGCTTTCACTTTGCAGAGGTGCTGCCGGAGTTCGTCGTGTGGTCGGTGGACCCATCCAGCACCCGACTCCAGCTCCCCCGTTTCTTCATAGATGAACTGTCGGCCAACACTCGGTGCGGCTTCTGGCTCCAGGCAGATGGCTGCTGCAGCAGGGCCTCCTGGGCTTCGCTGGAGGTCTCCGTCTCTGAGAACGGGCCCCTGACACGCGGCTGGCAAACGTTCGCCCACACGCGCGGCCTGGGCCGGTGGTGTACCCTGTACTTCAAGTTCGATGGCGACGCTACCCTCTACGTGAGGGTGTTTGGGGAAGATGGTCGCCGTGCCGGGTGCCGCCCTGAAGACGACGACCGCGGCCGCCTGCCCAGCCCCGGCACTGACCAGGATGAAGATGGCGACTAGCGCATAGGCGGCGGTGCTCGGGGTTCGCTGAGCTTCGGTGACCCCCTCTCAGGCAGCAGCTCCTCCAGCGGTGGCCGCGACCAGCCCCCGCGCCATCGTGCCCGCCTGGGTGAAGGTAGCGCGTCAGCCTGCCGTCCCTCCCCGGTGAAGCGAGAGGAGGGATCCGCCTAAGCCCCAGGAGCAGCTCGAGCCTTCGCTGTGGGTTGGCGCAGGACGAATCGTGCCCGTTTTGTTTTCTTTCTTATCCTGCATAAAAATAGAAAGTAATGTAGGGCCCTGCAGGGGCGTGTTAGAACTGCTGTTGTTTAACCATCATGCTGTTTCCGCTATTCCTGTGCTGCGTTTCCGCGCCGCGCACCCATGTGCGGGGACTATTTTAGCTCGGTGGGGCTTGGCGCGGTCCTCGCCTCCCGAGGCCATGGCCTCGTCATGCGCTTCGTGCCCTGCAAGGATCAGTAGGAGGGGTAACTTACGGTCTTGGTTGTGGGGGCGACTGGCCTAGGTCCTGCGCTCGTGTCGCAATGCCCGTGGGGCACGGACTGGGAGGGGTGCTCCTGCAGAGGACTCAGATAGGAAAGCTCCAAACGATCGGGGCAGAAAACACTCGCGAGGGCGCCCGCGACTCCCTCGCGAGATTTGTGCGAGAGAAAATGAGGCAAGCGAGCGCGAAAGACAAAGAGTCACAAGCCAGGAACGTCAGCAACTTCAATAAAACTTCAAACGGGAATAAACAAGCCAACTGCAGAAAGCAAATGGGAAAGCCGCGTCCGGCACCTATTCTAGTCTTCGACGTCTTCTCACTAGCACGAAGCTAAGTGTTGCCACTAGGCATGGGCGGGAGCCCCCGAGGCCCGAGGGCGGCACTCCGGAGACTCCGGGGCATGTACAGCCCCACTCATTATTACGTGAGAGTGTCACAGGCGGCGAGCTTCACAGGCATTCGCCTTCTTCAGAGGCACCGGGCCTTTCCCAAAACGCAACAGCTTCACAGGCATTCGCCTTCTTCACAGGCACCGGGCCTTTCCCAAAACGCAGCAGCTTCACAGGCATTCGCCTTCTTCAGAGGCACTGGGCCTTTCCCAAAACGCAGCAGCTTCACAGGCATTCGCCTTCTTCACAGGCACCGGGCCTTTCCCAAAACGCAGCAGCTTCACAAGCACCGGGCCTTTCCCAAAACGCAGCAGCTTCACAGGCATTCGCCTTCTTCACAGGCACCGGGCCTTTCCTAGGCGCTAGGCCTCGCTCACGGATAGAACCTCCGGAGATGTTGAATGTTCCACGCATTCTGGATGGGTACCCCCTCCGTGGTCTCCAAGCGCACGGAGCCAGGCCTGGAAACATGAACAATCTTGAATGGGCCCTCCCACATGGGAGAGAGCTTGTGCAGCCCCTCCCTGGAGAGAACCCGTCTGAGCACGAGATCCCCTACCTCAAGAGTTCTGGGGCGGATGTTGCGACAGTGATATCGTCGCAACGCCTGTTGATACCTTGCATCTCGCAGCGCGACTTCTCGACGGCGTTCCTCCCCCAGCACGAGATCCGTCCCCCGCATGGCGTCCTGTTGCGTCTCGTCGAACGCCAGGACCCGTGCGGAGCGATGCCTGACCTCGTGAGGGAGAATAGCCTTTGCTCCATAGACGAAGAAGAACGGGGTCTCGCTAGTCGGCTTGGTCGCAATTGTGCGGATTGAGCACAACACGGACTGGAGCTCATCGTACCAGCCCCTGCCGCAGGCTTCCATCTTCTTCTTGAAGGTCTTGGCTTTGAGGCTGTAGCGACCAGACCTCAAACGGTCTGATCTCTGTGCTCTGGTGTCATCCCTGGATCAGTAATGCTGACACCACACAGTACTCGTAGGATTTATAGCAGAGTAGCAATCACACACTTATTACATCGAGTGTCTCAAAAGAGAACTTATTACAATAAATATGGCTTAAGGCCATCTAATAATGATAACAACGGAAGGCTTGGAAGATAAGTGAGTCCATCAACTCCAACAGCATCACTGAGTATAGAACCACGACCTAAAAACTCCTTAATCGTCGTCTGAAAAGTCTGCAACATTAACGTTGCAGCCCGAAACGGGTCAACACATGGAATATGCTGGCAAGGTAACGCATAGAGAGTAATGGAATGAAACAGCTATACTATGTGCTTATTTGGCTGGTGGAAAGCTCTATGGTTACAGTTTTGCGTAAAGCCAATTTTTCCCTACTTTAAAGGAATAAATTTATTTAACTATCATGGTAGTTGTTAAACATTGAGAATGGTTGACAGCATTCTCAATCCCAATTAAGCATCATCATTAAACATAACCCAACAAAATTAATTTAGAGTAACATGTTGAGATTCACATGAAAATCCAGGTACTAGATACTCAAGATGTCCATAACCGGGGACACGGCAAACCATGATTAGTTTATTACCCTCTGCAGAGGTTTGCACACTTTTCCCCACAAGACTCGATCGCCTCCGTTTGGTTTCTCGCACTACATGGTGTTTGAGAAGACGGATGACCGAGACATAGTCTTTCAGAAGCGCTAGCACCTTACGATCGGGTAGACCGTACCAACCTACATCCCTACATCTGCTAGTCTACCACTGTAAGAGTTCGCACGACTTAGTCAACTATGCTAGAGCCCATAATAGCTTGTGGCTGCACACGGAAGTTTCTAGTATGAATAGTCTCATGATCCCTTTGAGCCTGGGTGGCGGTCCGAAAGAAAACAGGCAAGTCCTGGAATACCCAGGTGCCTCAATCCACCCAGATGTGTGTTTAAGTTGCCACCTTAGATAAACCATTAATTAACAAACTCACATCTGTCATGGATATCACTCACCCAATCCACGTCTACTAGCATAGCATGGCATAATAAGCAAACGTAGAAGTAACTCCCAAAGGTTTGATAATAAACAGGTAATAGGTACTACCTCATCTACTTCCCATCCCACAATTTAATTAGATCCTAATCACGCAATGTGTGAGGCTTGATCTAATGCAATAAAACTAGGTAGTAGAAAAGGTATGATCAAAGTGTTACTTGCCTTGCTGATGATCCGCAAATCCTTGAGATTCGAAGTAACAGGCGGCGCACTCCAGGTATTCTATCGCAGACAAACAAACAAGCATACAATAAGTACTCATCTAATGCACAGGTAAAACTCAAATAAGAAATCTAACCAGAAGGTTCAACTTAAGAAGTCCGGTTGGCAAAAAGAATCAAATCGAACGAAGCAACAAAAGTCAAACAGCGAAAGAAAACAACTTCGTTCTACAAATCTGGATCTAGGGAAAATTTTACAGTAGAAAAAACTTGTTTAAGTTGGTTAAATGGATAGAGGGTTTCGAGACGAAACTCTAGGCGCTTGAATCGCCTGATTCCGATAAACGAGCGAAAAGTTATACTAAAACGAAAAACGGATCAGGAATCGCGTGTCAGGACCCCGACTCGATGTCACATCGATCTAGCCGGTAACACCTCATATCACTTTGCGGCCTCACGCACGGTATCCCCACGGGTGTCGTCTTACCTTTTCCCGGGACCGTTTGCGCCTTTTGGCTCACGTATATGATAGTGTCGCTAGCATCCATATGATAAGGAGCCCGGGCTGACATGACTAGTCGTAAACCCAAAGTGGCACAGACTTACAGGGACAGGCATCCATGACCCAGCTTCGAACGTGTCGGTCATCAGCAAGTGGGTCCGGGCTATAGCACTGGGCTAGCAGGACTCCGGTAAACCGGGCTGTAGCGGGCTAACAGGACTCTGGTACTCAAAGCGTGACATTTCCCCGAAGGGACAGACACAGGAACGAAGAAGGACACATGCCGGCCAGCCTAAGTGTTCCAGAGCAGTAGCAAGCTACCATGGCTCAGTGGTAACACTAGGAGACATTTCCCGGTAAGAGAGGCTACTAAAGATAAACAACTAGATAGTTAGATCCCACACATACCAAGCATTTCAATCATACACACAATATGCTCGATATGTGCAAATACAACGAAGCATCACAACATGACTCTACGACACAAGTACTTTATTTAAGGCTCAGGGAGCCATACATAACATACACAAAGGTACGGGTCTCACGACCCAACATACAAGTCATACAGTCATACAAACCAGCAGCGGAAGTACATTGTCTGAGTACAGACAATTAGTAAAATAAAAGAGGCTTGGAAAGCCTAACTATACTACGTGGTCCATCACAAGCTTAGGGTCACCACCTGGGTCTTTAGCCTACTCGTTGATGTCAACGTCTACATAGAACCCAT
The DNA here is from genome assembly GCF_018294505.1 of Triticum aestivum. Lineage (NCBI taxonomy): Eukaryota > Viridiplantae > Streptophyta > Magnoliopsida > Poales > Poaceae > Triticum > Triticum aestivum. The sequence goes on from NC_057797.1 coordinate 227,382,497, forward strand.
CAGAAGGGGTTGCAGCGTCTTCTGTAAAAATGTAGATTATAGCAACATGAGTACAAAGGTACTCAGCAAGACTTACATCAGATCCTACATACATGCATAGTATCAAGAAGGGTTGGTGGAGTTATTGCAGCAAGCCAGCTTTGACTCTTGGCTAGGCTATCCTACGATACTTCAATTTGAAATGGTTTTGCGCACACGAGTCCACTACTCACCACTTCAATACACTACCGAGGATCCACCTCCGTCTTCCTACGGAAGAGCCATCCTCGGCACTCACACTTATCTTGAGGCTTTTAGTAGTTTCCATTTACTTGTCTATGAACTGTATAGGCAACCAAGTAGTCCTTTACCGCGGACGCGGCTATTCGAATAGATTATGATAACCCTACAGGGGTGTACTTCTTCATACATGTTTCCACCACTTAGCGTCTGCACACGACATGTGCTCGGCAGACTTCAAGCGAAAGCCGACGTGGGTGTAGACCACGACCTACCTAAACACTTAAGCCTCTAGTCCAGGTTTATCGCCTATTCAGGTTCCATCCGCAGGGAGTCCGGCCGAGGTTTCCCATACGGCCCCGAACGATGTGAACAAGGTTCCCGAGATACCTAACGGGTATTCGGTACACCCGGCCACGTACCTACCGCATCACAGCCCACCCCTACGGTCAGCGCTGTCCACGGCCTCCAGTAGGCTACAAACACCAGAAACTACTTGCAACTCCTGGACAGAGAGCTAGGGTGAATAAGAAGTCGAGCGGGGTCATATTTCAGGGCCCAATGCATGGTAGTAGCTGTATCTTAAATCACACATACAGATCTCAGTGCTTAAGGTCGGCTTCAATGAAACAACCCACCATGTACTCCTACATGGCCGCTCATCGATACCTTTACCAAATCGTGTTCACCACACCACTCTCATTACCGACATAATCATTTCACTCTAGCCCATCACCCAGATGAACCAGACCTGACACGACTCTAAGCATAGCAGGCATAGCAAGGTAGGAACAACACATACATATGGCTCAATCAACTCCTACACATGCTAGTGGGTTTCATCTAGTTACTGTGGCAATGACAGGTCATGCAGAGGAAATGGGTTCAACTACCGTAGCACACAGCAGTTTGAAACGTGTTGTCTTAATGCAGTAAAAGAGAGCAGGAGCGAGAACATGGGATTGTATCGATATGATCAAATGGTTGGTTGCTTGCCTGATGGTTCGATGCACTGATATGGTTCTTCGTTAGGGTAATCACGGTACTCCTCGGGGGCAGAACCTGTCGCAAGGACACCGATACACAACCATCACCAAACAATGTGCAACAATATGATGCATGCATGAAACATAGCAATATGAGTGTGTTGGACTAATGCAACTAAAACCAGAAGGGTTTGAACAAATTTGAATCAAAGATTCAAATTTCAAACTCAAACATGGCCTCTTAAAGTGCTTTTCCTTGTTCTGCTTGAAACATCAATTTAACTTGTTTGATCATGCATGAAAATAGTACAGATGGATAGATTGGATTTTTCTGATCATTTTTCATATATAATTTGTCCAATTTGGAGTTACAGAATAAAAGTTATGAATTTTTGAAGTTTAAATAATATTCTGGAATTTCCTTATTTAAATTAAATTCAGAAATTATAATTACTGCGCCAGCATGACGTCAGCATGACGTCAGTGGTCAACTGCGGCTGGCTGGAGTCAAACCTGACGTGTGGGGGCCACACGTCAGTGACAGGGGGGTTTAACAGGTTTAATTTATTCCTAATTAGGGGTTAGTGGCGCTGGGGCCCACTGTCAGTGTCAGGGGGTTAACCATTTGTGGTTAGCACTAATCCTAATTAGCTACAGGGCTGGGCCCACCTGTCAGGGACTCAGGGGGGTCCTGCAGTGGTCAAAGTGGGTCAAACCCACCGGCGACGTGACGCCGGCGAGGCCCGAGACGGCGGCGCAACGCGGGATCGCGCTACAGGGCACGGGCGAGGCCGTGCTTGGGCTCGTTGGAGAGCCCTTGCTCCCGCGCGTCGAACGGTGGCCGTGGCTGGGCCTGGGGTGGCCGGAGTCGACGGCGGCGAGCTCGGCTGCGGCCGCCGGAGTTCGGGTACGGTCGGAATCGGTGTTGCAGGGGGTTTGGGGAGGCGTTAGTGCGTGCCGCGTGCTCCTAGTGAGGTGTGGAGCACGATAGTGTGCTCGGTTGGGTGCTACGGTGACCGTGGCCACGACGGCGACTTCGCCGGCGGCGTGGAGCTCTCGGCCAAGGTGGGGCTAAGGCCTAGAGGTTGAAAGAGACCAGGGGAGAAAGGGGAAACGACCCGGGGGCTCACCGTGGTTGCAGTGGGCGTCGAAGCGGGCTCGGAGACGCGCTGGAGACGGCGAATTCGACGGCGATGATGGTCGGAGCCCGAAGAGGGGAACGGCGACGTGGCGGCGATGCAGGGCTTCCGGAGGCCCGTGGAGCGGTGGGGAGGAAGAGGGGGTCGAGGCGAAGCTTCTAAGCTAGTCGGGGGAGCGAGGGGTGGCCGGAGACGGTTGCTATGGTGAACGGCGGTGACGGTGGTGTTCGGCCGTGAGTGAGGGAGCGAGGGAGAGGAGGGAAGAGCCGAGGGGGAGTGAGAGAGAGCAGGGGGGAGGCGTGGCGTCGTCCAGGGGCATCGAGGCGAGGAGGGGAGGGCAGGCAGGCAGGGAGAGAGGTGGCATGGCGCGGTGGCGCGCGCGCGCCGGCCACACTCCCCTCCCTCTGTCGGGACGAAGACGACAGAGGAGGGAGGTGGGCTGGGCCGGCTGCTGGCTGGGCCAGCCAGCTGGCTGGGCCGCACAGTGGAGGAGCCCAGGTAAGCTTCTCCCCCTTTTATTTTTTTTTGTTTTCTAATTTCTGACATTTGTTTTGATTTAAATAATATATTAAATCATTTATTTAACTTATGCCAATTTTTGCAGGGGCTAGATATATTACTCCAGAGCTCCTTTATATATGGCATAATATTTGGACATATATTAATATATATAATTAATATATTTCCAATGCAAATATTTATGCATTAATTCCAAATGCCCAAAATAAATACCTATGAGCTCTTAAAAATATTGGTTTGATTTTTATCTCTGTCCAATATTCTCAGAGAGCAACATGAGCATTTTCTTGGACCCTTTTGGAGAAATTTTTATTTGGGTCATTTTCAAAATGATTCTGAGGGTTTCACAGATCCCCATTTCAAGTTTCTGGTGAAAGAGTAAACATGATGCAACACTCTAATGCATGGCTAACTAGGATGTGACAACTCACCCCCACTCAAAAGAATCTCGTCCCGAGATTTGGGTTCCTCCGGGAAGAAGGCGGGATACTCGAGTCGAAGACGATCCTCCCTTTCCCAGGTTGCTTCATCTTCAGAATGGTGCGACCATTGAACTTTGAGAAACTTGATATTCTGGCGTCGGGTGGTACGTTCGGCCTGATCGAGGATACGAATGGGGTACTCTCGATATGTAAGATTATCTTGGAGATCAAGCGTTTCGTGGTCCACTTCACGGATAGGATCCGAGAAGCAACGCCTGAGTTGAGAAACGTAGAAGACATCGTGGACTCTGGAGAGGTGCGGAGGTAGTTCCAACTGGTAGGCAACTTCTCCTCGTTTGGCGAGAATGCGAAAAGGTCCAATGTAACGAGGAGCCAATTTGCCTTTGATACCGAAACGATGGGTTCCCTTCAGAGGGGTGACCCGAAGATAAGCCTTCTCGTCAACCTCGAAAGTCATAGCCTTATGTTTTCGGTCATATTGACTCTTTTGACGAGATTGGGCTATTTTCAACTTTTCACGAACGATGCGAACTTGTTCTTCTGCTTCCTGAATCATGTCCGGGCCAAAGAATTGTCTTTCCCCGGTCTCTGACCAGTTAAGGGGTGTTCGACACCGTCGTCCATAGAGAACTTCAAAAGGGGCTTTACCCAAGCTAGATTGATAGCTGTTGTTGTAAGCGAATTCGGCAAATGGAAGGCACTTCTCCCAGTCCATTCCGAAAGAGATAACAGAGGCTCGAAGCATGTCTTCTAGAATTTGGTTGACGCGTTCCACTTGACCACTCGACTGAGGGTGGAAAGCGGTGCTAAAGGAGAGACGAGTCCCCATAGCATTTTGGAAACTTTCCCAAAATCGAGAGGTGAAAAGACTTCCTCGATCCGAGTTAATTTCCAAAGGAACACCATGGAGAGACACTATTCGGGAGATGTACAAATCTGCCAGCTGACTAGCGGTTATACTCTCACGAACAGGTAAGAAATGGGCTACTTTGGAAAGACGATCGACCACGACAAAAATAGCATTATTCCCTCTCTTGGTCCTGGGAAAACCGGTAATGAAATCCATACCAATTTTATCCCATTTCCATTCAGGAATAGCTAAGGGTTGAAGGGTGCCAGCAGGCCGTTGGTGCTCTGCTTTTACACGACGACAGACGTCGCAATTAGCAATAAACTGAGCAATTTCTCTCTTCATCCTAGTCCACCAGAACCTCTGGCGTAGGTCCTGATACATCTTAGTACTACCGGGATGAATGGTGAGAGGAGATTCATGAGCTTCTTTAAGGATCAACTGCCGTAGATGCTGGTTCTTGGGAACCACTAGACGGTTCTCAAAGTACACAACACCATGATCATTTGTGGAGAAACAACTAGCACCTCCGCTAGCAATGTTCTCTTTGATTTTAGATATTCCCTTATCTCGCCTTTGGGCAGCGATGATTTGATCCGTAAGAGTAGGTTTTGCTACCAAGGTGGAAAGAAAACCTTGAGGTACAATGTGAAGGTTAAGCTTCCGAAATTCCTCATGGAGGAGCGGTTGACTTTGTTGTAACATCAGGTTGTTACAATAAGATTTACGACTTAGCGCATTAGCCATGACGTTGGCTTTCCTTGGGGTGTAGGTTATTCCTAAGTCGAAGTCTGTGATCAATTCAACCCAACGTCTCTGCCTGAGATTCAAATCCGGTTGGGTGAAAATGTACTTCAGACTTTGGTGATCAGTGAATATTTCGCAACGATTACCGAGGAGGTAATGTCGCCAGGTCTTAAGTGCATAGACTACGGTTGCAAGCTCTAGATCATGAGTAGGATAATTCTCCTCATGTGGGTGCAATTGCCGTGAAGCGTAAGCAATTACGTGTCGATCTTGCATAAGAATGCAACCTACTCCTTGTCGCGAGGCGTCGCAGTAGATAACAAAGTCCTTGGAAAAGTCTGGCGGTACCAGTACGGGAGCAGAGGTCAGGCGTCTTTTCAGTTCCTGAAAGCTGTGCTCACATTGTGGAGTCCATTCGAACTTTTTATCTTTCTTGAGGAGTTCGGTTAGAGGTTTAGCAACTTTGGAGAAGTTCTCGACAAAGCGACGACAATAGCTCGCTAAGCCTAGAAAACTCCGAACTTGCTTGACCGATTCAGGTGGAGTCCAATTAAGGACGGCTTGAACTCGCTCAGGGTTAACAGCAATACCTTTACCAGATATTACATGACCTAGATAGGTCACTTCTGACAACCAGAATTCACATTTAGAAAATTTGGCATAAAGGCGATGCTCTCGAAGTTTCTTCAACACTAGTCTTAAATGTTCGGCATGTTCTTCCTCGTTCTTGGAGTAGATGAGTATATCATCGAGGTAAACCACGACGAATTTATCCAAATACTCCATGAAGATTGAGTTCATTAACCGAGAAAAAGTGGCTGGAGCGTTGGTTAATCCGAAGGACATGACGGTGTACTCGTATTGGCCATAATGAGTAACAAAGGCCGTTTTAGGAATGTCCCCGTTTCTGATTTTGATTTGATGGTAGCCCAACCTCAAATCCATCTTGGAGAAGACTGAGGATCCAGCGAGCTGATCATACAGGTCGTTGATCCTGGGAAGTGGATATTTGTTCTTGATTGTGACCAAATTGACAGGTCGGTAATCTACAACCATCCGGTCCGTACCATCCTTCTTCTTGACGAATAGGACGGGGCAAGCCCACGGAGATGAACTAGGGCGGATGAAACCCTTTTTCAAGGATTCATCGAGTTGTTTCTTAAGCTCGGCTAGTTCTAGTGGTGCCATCTTATAAGGTCTTCTAGCAATCGGAACGGTTCCTGGAATGAGGTCTATTACGAACTCAACATCCCTGTCAGGTGGAACACCTGGCAATTCCTCTGGAAAAACATCCGGAAAGTCACGGACTATCGGAATGTCCTCAAGGTCTCGCAAAGGGCTGGCGTTAAGAGAATATAATTGTCGCTTGGCTAATCGGGTCAAGACATTGACTATCTTCCCCAAAGGATGGGTGAGTTGAACAGTCCTAGAGAAGCAATCAATCTTGGCTTGATGAGCTGACATCCAGCCCATACCCAGAATGATGTTAATATCTGAAGATTTAAGGGCTATCAAAGATGCGAGAAAAACAAGTCTGTCGACTTGGATTTCATTTCCATAACTTACCCTAGAGGTCTGCCATCTAGAACCAGGGGTAGAAATTTCCATAGTGGATGGCATGTCGCAGAATGCAACGTTATGCAAACGAGCATAATTTTCGGATATAAAAGAATGAGAGGCTCCTGTATCGAAAAGAACAGATGCCGGGTGGCAATTAACAAGAAGCGTACCGAGAACGACGTTGGGATCCTCTTGAGCTTCTTCGGCAGAGATACAGTTGACATGGCCACGTGAAGCGGTGACCGGTTTAGCATGAAACACTTTCCCTGTCGGCTTGCCACGGCCAACAGCTTTAGCAGATTGATTGGGGTTGGTCTGGGGACACTCACGCATATAGTGACCAGATTCCCCACATTTGCAACAAGTCACAGAACTGGTACGTGGAGGAGCATTGTTAGATGGACCCCCATAGGGCTTGGTCGGTGCAGACTGTTGAACAGGACAAGGCGCCTGGAAAGATGGCCTCGGTGTGAACCTGGGTGGCAGGGCGGTGTTGGGTACCCACACGCGGCGCTTCTGGGGACCAGCACCGGATGAGGAACCCATATCACGGCCATGCTTGTGTGTTGCGTTGTAGTCAGTCTGACCAGTTTCAGCACTGATGGCTTTGTTGACAAGTTTCTGAAAAGATGTGCACTCATGCAGACGGAGGTCGCGGCGAAGCTCAGGACTAAGTCCCTTACGGAACCTTGCTTGCTTCTTGGCGTCAGTAGAAACTTCCTCGGTTGCATATCGTGCGAGATTACCAAACTCCCTACTGTAAACATCCACAGAAAGTCGGCCTTGGGTGAAATTGCAGAATTCCTCACGTTTACGGTCCATGAGACCCTCCGGAATGTGATGTTCACGGAAAGCCTCGCTGAACTCAGCCCAGGAAGTGACATGGCCCGCTGGGCGCATAGCTCCATAATTCTCCCACCATAGACTGGCGGGGCCTTCAAGATGATATGCAGCAAAGGTGACCTTGTCAGCCTCCGCTACCAGCGCGGAACGCAGTTTGTGAGAGATACTGCGAAGCCAGTCATCAGCGTCGAGAGGCTCGACGGAGTGGTGGAACGTGGATGGATGTAATTTGATAAAATCACTGAGTGACACCACGTTAGTCCTCTGATGGTGTGCTGTGTTCTGTTCAATACGCTCCAACAAACGGTTGGTCTCCCGCTTGTTTCTCTCAGCTTCCATCATAACCTCGGCTAGTGAAGAAGGATGAGGCAGATTTGCATCCCTGACTTCACTGCCTTCAGCCTGCTCTTGAGGAGCAGGGTTAGTGCGCGTGTTGACCATCCTAGGTAAACAAGACAATGATTTAGTCAGGATGATAAAATTCCAACATAGGGTACATAATGTAAGGAATAACTCGGAATGCAAGATGATCATCCGTATGACATGGTAGATACAGAAACTGCTTCTTTTATTCCATCGTCATACACACCATACAGGGTTTAGTACAAGACCAAACAAAGTACTATTACGGTGAAAAGAGGATTACATCTCATCGGAGGCATCCCAAGCTCCTATACATTATTTTTCTACACCTCCGGAAAGAGTACAAACTAGGTCATATCCCACGAGTCACGCGGGACGATAGACGACACAGCTAGTGCGAACTAGTGATACTACCGCTAACTCAGACCGATCCGTAGTAGTCCTCGTAGAAGTCGCCTCCATAGCCTGGAAGTTCAACATGATCATCCGAAAACAGACGGTCTCGCAGAGCTTGTGGACCATAGGGGCTAGGATGAGGCCTTGGACCAACAGACGGTGGCCTGCGGGGACCGCGAGGTGGGGTGATGCCTCCTACATCACGCCAAACCATCACGTCCGGCAGAGCAGATCTCACAGGATAGAGATCGCGCATATCTGAATATCCAGTTTGCACCGCCGGTGCGAACCGAGTCAAAGTGGCCCAATGGTCAGCACGGGTATTGAAGAGCTCTAACCTCAAGGCCCGATTTTCACGGTCCTTATCCTCGAGCATCTCAGCAGTAGTGCGAGTCCGTGAATCCTCCTGAGTGGGGTCAGCATAAATAGCCTGGAGATACCCTTGTGCTCCCGGAAGTGATCCTGGCATATACCGGAAATCAGAGTCCCGAAATAACCCAGATCTGACTCGCATAATGGTCATCATAGAGTAGGCGGCGTCCTGCACAGCCATCTCAATAGTAACCCCGAGTCCATAGGAGCAGTGAAGAGGCTCGGTGGATCCAGGATAAGATGGAAATATCCTGACAGTGCAGAGATACTGGCTTTGATTAAAATCTCGGAATTGCTCTTCGACCGTGTACTCGGGATACCAGCGGTATCCAGCCTCAGTCATTACCCTGACCAACTTGGCAGTATGGCCGGGTACATCTAGGCATCGAGTCAGGCGAACCACTTGATTGAGGTCGCGAGTGGCCATCTGAAAGCACAATCATAATGCAAAGGCATTAGAACTTCTAGCAAAATTTCGGCAGCATAACAGCTGTAAATGCTCAAAAAGGATTTTGAGACATTTGACAAAGGATTTCGTACACACTCAACATCATCATATCAAAGTTCTGAAACCATTCTAACAACATAAGGTGGTAGTAGAACTGAACTAGGCTTGAATCCATCAACTTATAAGGTACTACTGATTAGTAACTCGTGATCCTGATAGAGAGAATAGATCCTAATTCCTTAACCCCCGGTGGAAGAATGGACTGACTCAGATCAGAATGTCATTAGATAAAGGAGTAAAAAGAGCCTTACGTTCCAACCCACAAACAATTCCCCTACATATAACTAAAGAATTTCTAGACTCAACATCGACCAGTTTGGCTTGGAGAACCTACAGGCAGTCCGGCTCTGATGCCAACGCTGTCAGGACCCCGACTCGATGTCACATCGATCTAGCCGGTAACACCTCATATCACTTTGCGGCCTCACGCACGGTATCCCCACGGGTGTCGTCTTACCTTTTCCCGGGACCGTTTGCGCCTTTTGGCTCACGTATATGATAGTGTCGCTAGCATCCATATGATAAGGAGCCCAGGCTGACATGACTAGTCGTAAACCCAAAGTGGCACAGACTTATAGGGACAGGCATCCATGACCCAGCTTCGAACATGTCGGTCATCAGCAAGTGGGTCCGGGCTGTAGCACTGGGCTAGCAGGACTCCGGTAAACCGGGCTGTAGCGGGCTAACAGGACTCCGGTACTCAAAGCGTGACATTTCCCCGAAGGGACAGACACAGGAACGAAGAAGGACACATGCCGGCCAGCCTAAGTGTTCCAGAGCAGTAGCAAGCTACCATGGCTCAGCGGTAACACTAGGAGACATTTCCCGGTAAGAGAGGCTACTAAAGATAAACAACTAGATAGTCAGATCCCACACATACCAAGCATTTCAATCATACACACAATATGCTCGATATGTGCAAATACAACGAAGCATCACAACATGACTCTACGACACAAGTACTTTATTTAAGGCTCAGGGAGCCATACATAACATACACAAAGGTACGGGTCTCACGACCCAACATACAAGTCATACAGTCATACAAACCAGCAGCGGAAGTACATTGTCTGAGTACAGACAATTAGTAAAATAAAAGAGGCTTGGAAAGCCTAACTATACTATGTGGTCCATCACAAGCTCAGGGTCACCACCTGGGTCTTTAGCCTACTCGTTGATGTCAACGTCTACATAGAACCCATCAGAAGGGGTTGCAGCATCTTCTGTAAAAATGTAGATTATAGCAACATGAGTACAAAGGTACTCAGCAAGACTTACATCAGATCCTACATACATGCATAGTATCAAGAAGGGTTGGTGGAGTTATTGCAGCAAGCCAGCTTTGACTCTTGGCTAGGCTATCCTACGATACTTCAATTTGAAATGGTTTTGCGCACACGAGTCCACTACTCACCACTTCAATACACTACCGAGGATCCACCTCCGTCTTCCTACGGAAGAGCCATCCTCGGCACTCACACTTATCTTGAGGCTTTTAGTAGTTTCCATTTACTTGTCTATGAACTGTATAGGCAACCAAGTAGTCCTTTACCGCGGACGCGGCTATTCGAATAGATTATGATAACCCTGCAGGGGTGTACTTCTTCATACATGTTTCCACCACTTAGCGTCTGCACACGACATGTGCTCGGCAGACTTCAAGCAAAAGCCGACGTGGGTGTAGACCACGACCTACCTAAACACTTAAGCCTCTAGTCCAGGTTTATCGCCTATTCAGGTTCCATCCGCAGGGAGTCCGGCCGAGGTTTCCCATACGGCCCCGAACGATGTGAACAAGGTTCCCGAGATACCTAACGGGTATTCGGTACACCCGGCCACGTACCTACCGCATCACAGCCCACCCCTACGGTCAGCGCTGTCCACGGCCTCCAGTAGGCTACAAACACCAGAAACTACTTGCAACTCCTAGACAGAGAGCTAGGGTGAATAAGAAGTCGAGCGGGGTCATATTTCAGGGCCCAATGCATGGTAGTAGCTGTATCTTAAATCACACATACAGATCTCAGTGCTTAAGGTCGGCTTCAATGAAACAACCCACCATGTACTCCTACATGGCCTCTCATCGATACCTTTACCAAATCGTGTTCACCACACCACTCTCATTACCGACATAATCATTTCACTCTAGCCCATCACCCAGATGAACCAGACCTGACACGACTCTAAGCATAGCAGGCATAGCAAGGTAGGAACAACACATACATATGGCTCAATCAACTCCTACACATGCTAGTGGGTTTCATCTAGTTACTGTGGCAATGACAGGTCATGCAGAGGAAATGGGTTCAACTACCATAGCACACAGCAGTTTGAAACGTGTTGTCTTAATGCAGTAAAAGAGAGCAGGAGCGAGAACATGGGATTGTATCGATATGATCAAATGGTTGGTTGCTTGCCTGATGGTTCGATGCACTGATATGGTTCTTCGTTAGGGTAATCACGGTACTCCTCGGGGGCAGAACCTATCGCAAGGACACCGATACACAACCATCACCAAACAATGTGCAACAATATGATGCATGCATGAAACATAGCAATATGAGTGTGTTGGACTAATGCAACTAAAACCAGAAGGGTTTGAACAAATTTGAATCAAAGATTCAAATTTCAAACTCAAACATGGCCTCTTAAAGTGCTTTTCCTTGTTCTGCTTGAAACATCAATTTAACTTGTTTGATCATGCATGAAAATAGTACAGATGGATAGATTGGATTTTTCTGATCATTTTTCATATATAATTTGTCCAATTTGGAGTTACAGAATAAAAGTTATGAATTTTTGAAGTTTAAATAATATTCTGGAAATTTCCTGATTTAAATTAAATTCAGAAATTATAATTACTGCGCCAGCATGACGTCAGCATGATGTCAGTGGTCAACTGCGGCTGGCTGGAGTCAAACCTGACGTGTGGGGGCCACACGTCAGTGACAGGGGGGTTTAACAGGTTTAATTTATTCCTAATTAGGGGTTAGTGGCGCTGGGGCCCACTGTCAGTGTCAGGGGGTTAACCATTTGTGATTAGCACTAATCCTAATTAGCTACAGGGCTGGGCCCACCTGTCAGGGACTCAGGGGGGTCCTGCCGTGGTCAAAGTGGGTCAAACCCACCGGCGACGTGACGCCGGCGAGGCCCGAGACGGCGGCGCGACGCGGGATCGCGCTACAGGGCACGGGCGAGGCCGTGCTTGGGCTCGTTGGAGAGCCCTTGCTCCCGCGCGTCGAACGGTGGCCGTGGCTGGGCCTGGGGTGGCCGGAGTCGACGGCGGCGAGCTCGGCTGCGGCCGCCGGAGTTCGGGTACGGTCGTAATCGGTGTTGCAGGGGGTTTGGGGAGGCGTTAGTGCGTGCCGCGTGCTCCTAGTGAGGTGTGGAGCACGATAGTGTGCTCGGTTGGGTGCTACGGTGACCGTGGCCACGACGGCGACTTCGCCGGCGGCGTGGAGCTCTCGGCCAAGGTGGGGCTAAGGCCTAGAGGTTGAAAGAGACCAGGGGAGAAAGGGGAAACGACCCGGGGGCTCACCGCGGTTGCAGTGGGCGTCGAAGCGGGCTCGGAGACGCGCTGGAGACGGAGAATTCGACGGCGATGATGGTCGGAGCCCGAAGAGGGGAACGGCGACGTGGCGGCGATGCAGGGCTTCCGGAGGCCCGTGGAGCGGTGGGGAGGAAGAGGGGGTCGAGGCGAAGCTTCTGAGCTAGTCGGGGGAGCGAGGGGTGGCCGGAGACGGTTGCTATGGCGAACGGCGGCGACGGTGGTGTTCGGCCGTGAGTGAGGGAGCGAGGGAGAGGAGGGAAGAGCCGAGGGGGAGTGAGAGAGAGCATGGGGGAGGCGTGGCGTCGTCCAGGGGCATCGAGGCGAGGAGGGGAGGGCAGGCAGGCAGGGAGAGAGGTGGCGTGGCGCGGTGGCGCGCGCGCGCGCCGGCCACACTCCCCTCCCTCTGTCGGGACGAAGACGACAGAGGAGGGAGGTGGGCTGGGCCGGCTGCTGGCTGGGCCAGCCAGCTGGCTGGGCCGCACAGTGGAGGAGCCCAGGTAAGCTTCTCCCCCTTTTTTTTGTTTTCTAATTTCTGACATTTGTTTTGATTTAAATGATATATTAAATCATTTATTTAACTTATGCCAATTTTTGCAGGGGCTAGATATATTATTCCAGAGCTCCTTTATATATGGCATAATATTTGGACATATATTAATATATATAATTAATATATTTCCAATGCAAATATTTATGCATTAATTCCAAATGCCCAAAATAAATACCTATGAGCTCTTAAAAATATTGGTTTGATTTTTATCTCTGTCCAATATTTTCAGAGAGCAACATGAGCATTTTCTTGGACCCTTTTGGAGAAATTTTTATTTGGGTCATTTTCAAAATGATTCTGAGGGTTTCACAGATCCCCATTTCAAGTTTCTGGTGAAAGAGTAAACATGATGCAACACTCTAATGCATGGCTAACTAGGATGTGACATCGCGATCAGAAAAATCGCGGATTTAATCCGAGAAAAAGAAAAACGACAAACGCCAATATATATATTTTTTTCTTTTTTTACGACGGCACAGAAAACGAGGCGACGGCGAACCTCGGCGGCGGCGGCGGCGGCGGACGATGGCGGCGGCAGCGGCTAGTGCGGGGCGCGCGGGCTAGGGTTTGGGGGCGCGGGTGGCTGGGCTCGGCTGGCTCCCCCCGGCTTATAAAGGCCTCCCGGGTCGGTGTCCAGGTCGGACACGGCCCGTTAAGTCGGTTCGCATTTTTTTTAATTATTCCGCTCGAAAGAAAAAAAATACTAAACGGACTCCAAAAATTCGGAAATAAATTTTCACGTGCTTCTAAAATCAAGCTGCACAAGGTGAACATTTATTTGGGACCTAAATGCAATTTTGAAAAATGCACATTTTTCCTAAATTCAAATAAAACACCAAAAAACTCCGAAATAAAATCTTATTTGATTTTATTATTAAATCCTCAATATTTCTTTATTTTGGGAAAGTCATTTTATTACCTCTCTCATATTTTTGTAATAGAAATAATTGATGATAAAATAAATAAAATCAAATGATCCTATTCTCAAAATTTGAGAGAACTCAAATATGAAAATAACGAAATCCCCAACTCTCTCTGTGGGTCATTGAGTTGCGTAGAATTTCTAGGATCAACCAAATGCAAAATAAAATATGATATGCATTGATGATCTAATGTATAACATTCCAAATTGAAAATTTGGGATGTTACAAACCTACCCCCCTTAAGATGAATCTCGCCCTCGAGATTTGGGTTGGCTAGAAAATAGGTGAGGGTGGTCCTTGAGCAAATCTTCCTCTCGTTCCCAGGTGGCTTCATCCTCGGTGTGGTGGCTCCACTGAACTTTGCAAAACTTGATAACCTTGCTGCGAGTAACTCGGCTAGCAAACTCGAGGATCTTAATTGGCTTCTCCTCGTAGGTCAAATCGTTATCCAACTGAATAGTTTCCAAAGGCACTGTATCTCTCAACGGTATGTCAGCCATCTCCGCGTGACACTTCTTCAACTGGGAAACGTGGAACACATCATGAACTCCTGACAATCCTTCAGGGAATTCCAACTTGTAGGCCACTTCTCCCATACGCTCCAAAACTCGATATGGTCCTACAAATCATGGTGCTAACTTCCCTTTAACTCCAAAACGCTTTGTTCCCCGAAGTGGTGATACTCGAAGATAAGCTCTATCTCCAACTTCGTAAACTGTCTCTTTGCATTTAGAATCTGCAAAACTTTTCTGTCTGGACTGGGCTACCTTGAGCCTATCGCGAATCAACTTCACCTTCTGTTCAGACTCTTTAATCAAGTCAGGTCCAAACAACTGGCGATCTCCAACTTCGTCCCATGACAACGGTGTCCTGCACCTCCTTCCGTACAATGCTTCGAAAGGGGCCATCTTCAAACTGGTTTGGTAACTGTTGTTGTAAGAGAACTCTGCATATGGCAAATTATCATCCCAACTAGATCAATAATCTAGCACACAAGCTCTCAGCATATCCTCCAAAATCTGATTGACTCTCTCGGTCTGTCCATCTGTCTGTGGATGAAAAGCTGTACTGAATTCTAGCCTGGTACCCAAAGTTTCATGCAACTGCTTCCAGAACTTTGAGGTAAACTGGGTTCCTCTATATGATACGATACTCCTTGGAACTCCATGCAGACATACGATCCTGGTCATGTATATCTTTACCAACTTAGCACTGGTGTAAGTGGTCTTTACTGGGATGAAATGAGCTACTTTAGTCAATCGATCGACTACAACCCAAATCGAATCATAGCCTGAACGAGTCCTGGGCAATCCCGTGATAAAATCCATGCCTAGCTTATCCCACTTCCATTCGGGTATCGGCAATGGTTGTAACAATCCTGCTGGCTTCTGATGCTCTGCCTTTACTCTCTGACATACATCACAAACTGCTACATACTCCGCAATATCCTTCTTCATTCCAGTCCACCAGAAAATATCCTTCAAATCCAAATACATCTTGGTATTTCCTGGGTGAATCGAATATGGTGAATCGTGGGCCTCTTGCAAAATCAACTTCCTGATCTCCGGGTCATTGGGCACGTAAACGCGGTCTTCAAACCATAGGGTATCGTGTTCATCCTCATGAAATCCTTTAGCTTTTCCTTTGCTCAATTTTTCCTTAATGGCGGCAATCTCTTTGTTGGTCTTTTGGGCTTCTCTGATTTTATCCATCAAAGTTGACTGAATCTCCAATGCTGCTACATAGCCTCTCGGAACTATTTCCAAACATAGTTCACGAAGATTTCTGCTAACTCCTTGGGCATTTCCCCCGTCATTAACGTATTGACATGGCTCTTATGACTTAATGCGTCTGCTACTACATTAGCTTTTCCGGGGTGATAATGCAATTTCATATCATAATCCTTGATGAGTTCCAACCATCTCCTTTGTCTGAGATTCAACTCCTTCTGTGTGAAAATGTACTTCAAACTCTTATGATCCGTGTACACCTCACAATGGTTTCCAAATGAGGAAACGCCTCCATGTTTTCAAAGCATGCACTACGGCTGCTAACTCCAAATCATGCATAGCATAATTAAACTCATGAGGCTTCAGTTGTCTTGAGGCATATGAAACAACTCTATCTTCCTGCATAAGCACTGCTCCAAGTCCTCGACGTGAAGCGTCGCAATACACCTCATAATCTTTGGTCTGGTCTGGCAAAATCAACACTGGTGAGGTAACCAAACGTTCCTTCAACTCCTGGAAACTAGCCTCACATTCCTCCATCCATATGAACTTGGTATCTTTTTTTAATAACTCTGTCATAGGTTTCACATTCTTTGAGAAATTTTCAATAAATCTCCGGTAGTATCCTGCGAGTCCAAGAAAACTCCGGATCTCTCCAACTGTGGTCAGTGCTTCCCATTTAGTCACGGTATCCACTTTAGCGGGATCTACTGCTATACCTTCTCCAAATATAACATGTCCGAGAAATCCTACTTCCTTCAACCAAAACTCACATTTGCTGAACTTGGCATATAGTTGATGTTCTCTGAGCTTTCCAAGTACCAAACGCAAATGCTCCTTATGCTCCTCTTCATTCTTCGAATAAACCAGGATATCATCAATGAACACTACAACGAACTTATCCAAAAACTCCATAAACACTTTGTTCATCATGTTCATAAAATAGGCAGGTGCGTTAGTCAGACCAAATGACATAAAGGTATACTCGTACAACCCATACCTGGTGGTAAAAGCTGTCTTTGGAATATCCTGTTCTCGAATCTTCAACTGGTGGTATCCTGATCGCAGATCGATCTTGGAAAATACCTTAGCTCCTTGCAATCGATCAAACAGATCATTAATCATTGGTAGTGGGTACTTGTTCTTGATTGTTACTTCGTTCAATCCTCGATAATCAACAACCATCCTTAACGATCCATCCTTCTTCTCCACTAGAAGTACTGGCGATCCCCAAGGCGAAGAACTTGGGCAAATATATCCCTTATCCAGTAACTCCTTAATCTGTTTCTTAATTTCTACCAAATCCTTTGCTGGCATCCTATATGGTCTCTTCGAGATTGGCCCTATGCCTGGCAATAGCTCAATCAAAAACTCAATATCTCTATCCGGTGGCATGCCTGGTAACTCTTTTGGAAATACATCGGGAAAATCCCTTACCACTGGTACTTCCTCCTACACAACTCCTGTTAGGCAATTTACTTGAGTCACCTTCGGCACATGTCGGGATACATACTTGATCCTTCTCCCTTCTGGTGTGGTAAGAAAAATTGACTTACTAGCACATTCAATATTCCCTTCATACTTTGATAACCAATCCATGCCTAATATCACATCCAATCCTTGTGATTCCAATACTATTAGGCCTGAGGGAAAAACATAGTTACCAATCCTTAATGGTAACCGATCACACCATAGACTAGCCACATACTCTGCTCCAGGCGAGGTTACTAACATGGGTGACCTAAGGGCTTGGGTTGATAGGTTGTACTTATCCACAAATCCCCTTGAGATGTATGAATGCGATGCACCAGTATCAAAAAGAATGAGTGCAGTAAATGACTTAACCAAAAACTTACCTATTACTGCATCAGGCTGAGCTTCAACCTCCTCCACGCTAACGTGGTTCAGCTGTCCCCTATTGAAAGGGTTTGGCTTCTTCCCAGAACTTCCATTGCCATTTCCATTTTGTATTTCAGGGCACTCATTGGCATAATGTCTGGTCTTTGAACACTTAAAGCAAGTGACTTGGCTCAGGTCCTTCTTGGCTGGGGTTGATGGGCTGGTGCGGTTCTGGTCGTTGCTTCCTCCATTCCCATTACCATTCCTGGTGCCATTGTGATTGTGCGAGCTACCTCCTCCATGGGTATGCTGGAAATGTCCTCCCGGTCTAGGGGTAAAACATGGCTTCTGCTGAGCTCCTGAACTATACTTTCCTTGCCCATACTTCCTCTTGTGATTCTCAATTTGCTGCTGCTTCCCTTCAATCATAAGAGCACGATCTATCAACTCCTGGTAGTTGTTGAAGGTTGCTACCATCAACTGCATGCTCAACTCATCATTCAGTCCTTCTAGAAACTTCTCCTGCTTAGCTGCATCTGTAGCGACGTCATCTGGGGCATAACGTGCTAACTTACTAAAGTCCTCCACATACTGGCCAACTGTCCGTCCTCCTTGGCGCAAGTTGCGAAAATCACGCTTCTTCATGGCCATAGCTCCTGCTGAAACATGTGCAGTATGAAAAGCTTGCTGAAACTGGTCCCATGTGACAGTGTCGACTGGGAAAGTGGCTGTGAAATTTTCCTACCATGATGCTGCGGGTCCTTCTAACTGATGTGCGGCAAACTTCACCTTCTCCGCATCCGTGCATCCTGCTGTGGTCAACTCCCTAGCTGTCTTGCGGAGCCAATCATCTGCTACTATCGGCTCGGTGCTACTGGAAAACACCGGTGGATTCAGCCTAAGAAAACGGGCTAAGTGATCAACAGGTGATGGTGGTGGTGGTGGTGGGTTGTTGTTGTTGTTCCCCTGATTCAGATTCTGGACTAGCAACTACATCAGTGTGTTCTGCTGCTAGATCAACTGGGTGAGCTCCGGTGGAAAGGCAAATCCGGGGTCACGTCTCGGAGGCATATGAGAGTTTAGAAAAGATGAGATGTAAGAATAGAGGGAGTCTAAAGAGAAAACACTACCCATATGCTCATGAGGCAAAATCAAACAATTCACTTCATTCAATCAAACAAGGGCATACAATCGATCTATCTATCGCAAAAGTGCTCGAACTACTATATTTACATGGTGGACTACTACTACTGATGAGCTGGTCTACTAGAAATATTCTTCGGTTGCAGACTCCATGATATCTGCTCCAGCTTCATCAACATAGTCATCATCGCTACTATCTGGATCCGAATCGGTGCGGTTGATGATGATGTAGTCTTCCGGGCTAATCTCCTTGGGTTCTTCGTCTTCATCTACTGGCGTAGGGCCTCCCATAAATATTCCGATCTTCTTGATCAGGTCGTCATTCTTCTCCACCAATACTTCAATTTCTTCTTCATAATCTTCATGTGTAGCCTTGAGTTCTTCCTCCAGTTCCTTGATTCTAGTCTTAGCCTTCTTCAGATCTATCATGTCGGCGCACATCTGGTTCTCCTGTTGTCGAATGTGCTGGTTTAGCTCCTGGATAAAAGCTGCAATTGATCTATCCTTCCTAGTGCTGATCATCTCCCAGTGTTCATCTTTGCGCCCACAAATCTGGTAGATAGTATCCTTGAGATCCTTGCGGTAGACTTCTCCAATGCGTCCCATGGCGATGTGAGCTGCCATGCTCTGTCCTAGACTCCAACTTGGTGCATCAAAAGAAAACTCTATGGCCTCAGTGACTGGCATGAACGTCCTTCCTGGAACTTGAACTTGAATCATCCAGCGCTCTTCTTTAGGTAAAGTGGCGTTGTAGGTTCCGGTGAAGCTTGGTACTCCTATGTTCATGTATCTAGTGACTTCCTTCAAGTGACGTCCAAAGGGTGTATCTTCATCTGGTTGTGTGAACTTGTTCCTTGCATCCGCCATCCTAAAGAGTACAAAAAATGAGAGGTCAGAAGAGAAGAGAGTGAATAGTGATCTAGGTCCTTTAGCTTAGTGGTCGTGTCCTACAGTCAGCGTGTGCTCTGATACCATCTCTGTAGCGACCAGACCTCAAACGGCCTGATCTCTGTGCTCCGGTGTCATCCCTGGATTAGTAATGCTGACACCACACAGTACTCGGAGGATTTATAGCAGAGTAGCAATCACACACTTATTACATCGAGTGTCTCAAAAGAGAACTTATTACAATAAATATGGCTTAAGGCCATCTAATAATGATAACAGCGGAAGGCTTGGAAGATAAGTGAGTCCATCAACTCCAACGACATCACTGAGTATAGAACCACGACCTAAAAACTCCTTAATCATCGTCTGAAAAGTCTGCAACATTAACGTTGCAGCCCGAAACGGGTCAGCACATGGAATATGTTGGCAAGGTAACGCATAGAGAGTAATGGAATGAAACAGCTATACTATATGCATGTTTGACTGGTGGAAAGCTCTATGG
Organism: Triticum aestivum; assembly: GCF_018294505.1. Taxonomy (NCBI): domain Eukaryota; kingdom Viridiplantae; phylum Streptophyta; class Magnoliopsida; order Poales; family Poaceae; genus Triticum; species Triticum aestivum. Next base: position 227,402,567 of record NC_057797.1, read on the forward strand.
TTACAGTTTTGCGTAAAGCCAATTTTCCCTACTTCAAAGGAATAAATTTATTTAACTATCATGGTAGTTGTTAAACATTGAGAATGGTTGACAGCATTCTCAATCCCAATTAAGCATCATCATTAAACATAACCCAACAAAATTAATTTAGAGTAACATGTTGAGATTCACATGAAAATCCAGGTACTAGATACTCAAGATGTCCATAACTGGGGACATGGCTGACCATGATTTGTTTATTACACTCTGCAGAGGTTTGCGCACTTTTCCCCACAAGACTCGATCGCCTCCGTTTGGTTTCTCGCACTACATGGTGTTTGAGAAGACGGATGACCGAGACATAGTCTTTCAGAAGCGCTAGCACCTTACGATCGGGTAGACGTACCAACCTACATCCCCTACATCTGCTAGTCTACCACTATAAGAGTTTGCACGACTTAGTCAACTATGCTAGAGCCCATAATAGCTTGTGGCTGCACACGGAAGTTTCTAGTATGAATAGTCTCATGATCCCTTTGAGCCTGGGTGCCGGTCCGAAAGAAAACAGGCAAGTCCTGGAAAATCCAGGTGCCTCAATCCACCCAGATGTGTGTTTAAGTTGCCACCTTTGATAAACCATTAATTAACAGAACTCACATCTGTCATGGATATCACTCACCCAATCCACGTCTACTAGCATAGCATGGCATAATAAGCAAACGTAGAAGTAACTCCCAAAGGTTTGATAATAAACAGGTAATAGGTACTACCTCATCTACTTCCCATCCCACAATTTAATTAGATCCTAATCACGCAATGTGTGAGGGTTGATCTAATGCAATAAAACTGGGTAGTAGAAAAGGTATGATCAAAGTGTTACTTGCCTTGCTGATGATCCGCGAAACCTAGAGATTCGAAGTAACAGGCGGCGCACTCCGGGTATTCTATCGCAGACAAACAAACAAGCATACAATAAGTACTCATCTAATGCACAGGTAAAACTCAAATAAGAGATCTAACCAGAAGGTTCAACTTAAGAACTCCGGTTGGCAAAAAGAAT
>NC_057797.1:227403969-227474833 GCF_018294505.1 Triticum aestivum
ACGGCACAGAAAACGAGGCGGCGGCGAACCTCGGCGGCGGGATCCGGCGACGGCGGCAGCGGGGGCGGCTAGGGCGGGGCGCGCGGGCTAGGGTTTGGGGGCGCGGGTGGCTGGGCTCGGCTGGCTCCCCCCGGCTTATAAAGGCCTCCCGGGTCGGTGTCCAGGTCAGACACGGCCCGTTAAGTCGGTTCGCATTTTTTTTAATTATTCCGCTCGAAAGAAAAAAAATACTAAACGGACTCCAAAAATTCCGAAATAAATTTTCACGCGCTTCTAAAATCAAGCCGCACAAGGTGAACATTTATTTGGGACCTAAATGCAATTTTGAAAAACACACATTTTTCCTAAATTCAAATAAAACACCGAAAAACTCCGAAATAAAATCTTATTTGATTTTATTATTAAATCTTCAATATTTCTTTATTTTGGGAAAGTCATTTTATTCCCTCTCTCACATTTTTGTAATAGAAATAATTGATGATAAAATAAATAAAATCAAATGATCCTATTCTAAAATTTGAGAGAACTCAAATATGAAAATAACGAAATCCCCAACTCTCTCCGTGGGTCATTGAGTTGCGTAGAATTTATAGGGTCAACGAAATGCAAAATAAAATATGATATGCATTGATGATCTAATGTATAACATTCCAAATTGAAAATTTGGGATGTTACAGAGGCCCCTCGGGACCTCCGCGTTGGCCCACTCGGCTTGGCCGTTGCTCCGGGGGTGTGCTACCGAAGCGTAGCATATCTGTGTTCCAAGGTTAGCACAACACATTTTGAAGAGATTACTAGTGAATTGAGAACCGTTGTCGGTGATGATGAAGTTGGGCACCCCAAATCGGCTCACGAGGCCCTTGATGAATTTGACCGCTGAGCCCGCCGGGATTGTGCGGACGGCTTCCACCTCAGCCCACTTGGTGAATTTGTCCACAGCGACGTAGAGGTAGCGATAGCCCCCTGGCACCCGAGGAAACGGGCCAAGAATGTCCAGCCCCCAAACTGTGAACGGCCATGAGAGGGGTATAGTCTGTAGACCCCCCGCAGGCTGATGGATCTGCTTAGCGTGAAACTGGCAGGCCTCGTAAGCCTTCACAAGCTCAACGGCGTTGTTGAGCGCTGCGGGGTAATAGAATGCACTACGGAACGCCTTGCCGATGAGGGTCCGTGACGACGAGTGGTGTCCGCAGTCTCCGCCGTGTATGTCCGCCAGCAGCTCCTTCCCTTGCTCTTGGGAGATGCAACGTAGGGACACGTCATTTGGTCGCTTCCTCCTGATGCAATAAGCCGTGGCCTGCCACGCCACACGCTCCGCTTCCTCCTCATTCTCCGGCAAAGTCCCTTGCATCAGGTAGTTCTTGAGCTCCGGGATCCAACACCCTTCCTGAGGCTCTAACACCAGGAGCAGGCGTGCCCCTGAGGCTGGGCCGCAGACCGGGGCTCCTGAGGCAGGCGGCTGAGGGAGCTCCTCCCTTGGTTGCGCCGTCCTCGACAGTGACGGTACCGCCCAGGGTTTGAAGAGCTACTCCTCAAAGACGCCAGGCTCCTGAGGCAGCTGCCTAGATGCCCTCTTGGCGATGTCATCAGCCTCCTGATTGGTGCCGCGAGGCACGTGCTGCAACTCCAGCCCCCAGAACTGTTTCTCCATCTTGCGAACCTCAGCGAGGTAGGCTTCCATGTGCTCGTCCTTTGGCTCGTATATCTTGTTGGAGAAGTCGACGAGGAGCTGCGAATCACCCTTGATGACGAGGCGCTTCACCCCTAAGGCAGCTACGGCCTTTAAGCCTACTATTAGGCCTTCGTATTCCGCTATGTTGTTGGAGACCTTTTCTCCGTGCTGGAAGCAAAGTTGTACGGCGTAGTAGAGTTTGTCCTGGGTAGGGGATACAAGCACTCGCCAGCTCCCGCACCGTGTCGGGAGAATGCCCCATCAAAGTACATGACCCAGCCATCCGGTGCTTCACTTCCCGGGGAAAGTGATCGGTCTTCGCCTGCCTCGAGAGCCGGCGCTTCTGCCCATTCTGCCACGAAATCCGCAAGTGCGGCTCCCTTGATGACTCTGGTCGTACTGAATTCTAGCTGAAATGCATGTAGCTCGATGTTCCATTCAGCAACCCTTCTAGATGAGTTGGGGCTCCTGAGCACTCTTTCCAAGGGGTATGCTGAGACGACTTTGATGGGATGTCCTTGTAAGTAGTGGCGCAGCTTGCGTGAGGCCACCAGTAGCGCGAGGAGGGGTTTTTGAGGCATGGGGTACCGTGCCCTTGCGTCCCGTAGCACCATGCTGACGAAGTACACGGGATGCTCGACAAGGTTGAGGGTGCTGGCGCTGCTCGCGTCCTCCAGAGGTCGAGGCGTCTCTTGAGACGACAGAGCTCCTAGTGCTTAGTCGCCTGAAGAGGCCTCTCCTACTCCGGGTGGATTCTCCTGCTGCGGCTGTTCCTTTCCGGCTGCGGTTGCGGCCTTCGCGAGCCCCCTGTCTCTGCTTTGCTTCAGTTCGGACGGTCGATGCGGCCTTGGTACAACGCTCCTCCCTGACCGCTACCAGGGCTGCGCTAGCGGAGTACGGGGTGGCCGCAAGGTAGAGCACCAGGGGCTCCCGAGGACGCAGAGCTACCATCACTGGTGGACTGGTAAGGTACCTCTTGAGGTCTTGGAATGCCTTGTCGGCCTCTTCAGTCCATTCGAAGGGACCCTTTTTCTTCATCAGCTTGAAGAAGGGCAGCGCTCGTTCCCCCAGCTTGGAGATGAAACGCCCTAGTGCAGTTACACGCCCGGTGAGCTTCTGCATTTCTCTGAGGGTCCTTGGCGGGCTCATGTATTTGCCTGCCTTAACCTTCTCCGGGTTGGCCTCGATGCCCCTGTGAGATATGAGGAAACCCAGGAGCTTGCCCAAGGGGACTCCAAACACGCACTTCTCCGGGTTGAGCCGTAGGTCCACTTCGTTGAGGCTCGCGAAGGTTTCTTCTAGGTCCTGTATCAGGGTTCTTGCCTCACGAGACTTCACCACAATGTCATCGACGTAAGCTTCCGCGTTCCTCCCGAGCTGCAGGCCTAAGGCGATGTGCATCAGCCGCTGAAAGGTCGCGCCTGCGTTTCACAACCCAAATGGCATGCACGTATAGCAGTACACTCCACACGAGGTCAGGAAAGCCGTCTTCTCCACGTCTTCCACCGCCATCTTGACCTGGTGATAGCCCGAGAAGGCGTCTAGGAAGCACAATAGGTCACACTCTGCGGTGGAGTCGACTATCTGGTCAATGCGGGGAGCGGAAATGGATCCTGCGGGCAGGCCTTGTTGAGGTTGTGAAGTCGACGCACATGCGCTCCTTTCCTCCCTTTTGCAGCACAACGACCGGATTAGCCAGCCAATCAGGGTAGCGGACCTCGTGGATAACTCCTGCCGCCTCTAGCTTTCGGGTGTCTTGAACGATGAAAGCATGTTTCTCAGTAGACTGCCGCCTTGCCTTGTGCTTCACGGGGCGCACATTGGGGCACACGTTGAGGTGATGCTCAATCACTTCCCTTGGGACCCCTGCTAACTAATCAGGTTCCCACGCGAACACCTTCTTGTTCGCACGCAGGAACCTGATTAGGGCTTTCTCCTGCTCGGGCTCATGGGTGGTTCCTGGGAGCCACCCAGGAGAGCTGCAACGACGGGTGGTGCTGGTGCGGCGAAACGGACGAGGAAGAGGTCGCGCAGCTCCTCCCAGGAGGTGACAGAGGCCGTTAGCAGGTGGAGGAGCCACGCGCGCGGGATGCCGGTGAGGGCCATGGGTAACCAATTGGCCATCACCCGGTCGTCGCCCCCGGCTCTGAGGACGGCCTCCTCGCACACCAGCAGGAAAATCATCGGGTCCATCGCGCCGTCGTAGCGCGGCGGTGTCTCGGGCCTGAACTTGCGCGGCCACTGCACCTGTCGCAAGGCGGGGGCCAAGGCCCGGAGCCCTTGGCCCCAGTGTTGACGTCCGTTGCTGGAGCAGGCGGCGCATTGTCCACCATGAGGGCGGGATGCGATGTTGGGGGAGAGCGGGTCGTCAGGAGGGAGGACTCTGGCGCACCCCTACCTGGCGCGCCAAATGTCGGATTTCGGGTTCCGGCAGACCCTTGAGGTTCGAACACTGGGGTGCGCGCGGAGATCTCTCCCCTACCGATCTAGGTCCAATCTCCTCTCATGATCTAAGCTGGAAACAACGAACAGCACAAGGGACACGAGGTTTATACTGGTTCGGGCCACCGTTGTGGTGTAATACCCTACTCCAGTGTGTGGTGTGGTGGATTGCCTCAGGGGCTGATGATGAACAGTAAAGGGAAGAACAGCCTCGTGAGAGGTGTTCTTGAGCTGGTGCGATGAACTGCTAGGTGAGTTCAGTCGCCTCTCTCTCTCTCTACTAGGGTTCTACCAAATATATGGCCGTTTCCTCGGTGTCTCTACTCTGTGGTGGCTATCTCTATTTGTAGAGGCCCTGGGCCTCTCCCCAAATAATGAGCGGGAAGGCCGCCAACACTTGGCCATTTTGAAGGGGAACATATAGTATAAGTTATCCTGACCAAAGGTGGTCTTCGGCTGCCAAAAGCACTGGTGATGACGCCGTCTTGGGCTCCACGGTGACCTCCGTCATGCCGCTCTGCTGGTCTTGGTCTTGTTGCACCGGAATGGTAACCTTTGCCCGATGCCTCGGCCTGTGCTTGCGCCCTTTGCACCAAAGGGGAAACAAGGACACTACGCAGGCCGGCGCCCGCCTGGTCTCGATCGTCATGGCTTGCGTCACGGGTTCCTCGCGAGGTATGCCCGCCTTGATCTCTCCGCCTCCTCGCGAGCCTTCCTGACGAGGCTGCCTCTGAGGAAGCTTCCTGTCGTCCGCCCCGCGAGGCTTGGCCCCTCGCGAGGTTCTTGAGCTTGAGCTGATGAAGATGGGCCGCGCTAGGCCCCCACTTGAGCCACGCCGCAGGCCACAGGCAGGCAAGTCTAGGGACCCCCGTTCCTACAATGCCGACTATTATATGGGACCTTTTCCTTCCTCTAATGGGTATACACATATTTTGGTTACTGTTGATTATGTCACTAAGTGGGTAGAAGCTATTCCAACTAGCAGTGTTGATTATAACACTTCCATTAAAATGCTTAAAGAAGTTATTTTCCCAAGGTTTGGAGTCCCTAGATATCTAATGATTGATGGTGGTTCACACATTATTCATGGTGCTTTCCGTAAAATGCTTGCTAAATATGATGTTAAGCATAAAATTGCTTCACCCTATCATCCTCAATCTAGTGGTCAAGTTGAAATTAGCAATAGAGAAATAAAATTAATAATGCAAAAACTATCAATAGGTCCCAAAAGAGTTGGTCTAAGAAACTAGATGATGCACTTTGGGCCTACAAAACAGCTTATAAAAATCCTATGGGTATGTCTCCTTATAAAATGGTTTATGGATGAGCTTGTCATTTGCCTCTTGAGTTAGGACATAAAGCATTTTGGGCAATTAAAGAACTCAATTACGATTTCAAACTTGCCGGTGAAAAGATGTTATTTTATATTAGCTCACTAGATGAATGGAGAACCCAAGCTTGTGAAATGCCAAACTATTCAAAGAAAAAGTTAAAAGGTGGCATGACAGAAGAATCCAAAAGTAGGAATTCAAAGTTGGTGAATATGTTCTTTTATACAATTCTCATTTTAGATTTTTTGCAGGAAAGCTTCTTTCCAAATGGGAAGGACCATGTATTATCGAAGAGGTTTACCGTTCTGGAGCCATTAAGATCAATGATGCCGAAGGCACTAATCCAAAGGTGGTAAATGGGGAAATTATTAAGCACAATATCTCAGGTATGCCTATTAATGTTGAAACCAATATTATCCGAACCATGACACCAGAGGAACACATAAAAGAAACCTTCGAGAACACTCCAGAACGCTGAAAAAGAGGAGGTACGTGATACAGTAAGTAAACAGACTCCAAAAAATCCGCAAAATATTTTCTGTCAGTTTTGGAATATTACAAAAATTAGGAAAATAAGAAACAACTAGGGAGGCAACCGAGGCGAGCACAATACACCAGGGCACGCCTGCCTTACCTGGTGCGCCCTGGTGCGTTGTGCCCCCTTCGGGAACCTTCCCGACTCCATTTACTTCCATGTGATTGTTTTCCAAGATAAAAAAGATCTTTATATACCCCTTGAACGTATTGACCACCGCATCACGAAGAAATCCTCTGTTCTTGTTTTGTGCTGTTTTCCTAATAGATCTGAAAATATGTCATCTCAAGGCTCGGAGGAGAGAGCTATGTCTCCTGCTATGTTGCAAATCCAAAGATCTTTGGGGAGATTTATCCCTACCTATGGTCCACCGAAGAGGAAGAAGAAACTAACGTGGAGGAGATGGAGGATGCATCCTTGGATGAAGATGAAGCCACGCTATCTCAACCTCGAGATCTTCACAGGGAGCTCAAGAAGCCAGACTTCCCAACAAAGCAAACAAAATCAAAACCCAATCTATCCCTCCTCGTTTCCTGCAGGAAAGCAAGGCATAATTATGCAAGAAGATATTAAGGCTTGAGCTGGAGAATGAGGATCTAAGGGATGATAATTTTAGCCTCTGACGCAAGCTACATAAGCTTACTACTTCATCACCACCACCGCCGTCATCTTCTTCATCACAAAATGAGACTTGAGGACATGGTATGGGCACTCCCCTTGCCATGTGCCATGCTTGGGGGAGGTGCCCCGGTACCGTATCACCATCACTTTTATTTCCTTTACCTATCTTAGTTCGATCTTTAGTTATCTCATGAATTAGTTGAATGAAAGTTTAGCATCATCTATTTTCGAGTCTTAGTTTCGTGATCTATCTATGTAATAGAGTGAGAATTATATAATAAAGTTTAGTTTGAGTTTTTCTTCTTAATTTTATGTTTCAATCAAAATAAAAGAAAATAATGAAAAACATCATATGCTAATATTATGTTTAGTAATGACAACACATAAGGAAGAGTACAAGTGGTAAAATTTGTTGAAAATTTACAAACATAGCATTGGGCAATGATACAACTCATGACAGAATTAATAAGGGAAGAGAATATTCACATGCAAATACACTATCTTGGACATCTTTTATGATTGTGAGCCCCCATCAATTATTATATGCCAAAATTGTTGACATTGGATAAGGAAGACAATGTAATGATTTATGTTTGTTCATATTCACATAGAAGTTATATTGTCATATATCCTTCAACATGTGGTGCTTGCTCAATATCTTTGCTAGCCAAAAATTCACACTAAGTAGAGATACTACTTGTGCATCCAAGAACCCTTAACCCAAACTCATGTTTTGAGAGTCCACCATACCTACCTATGGATTGAGTAAGATCCTTCAAGTAAGTTTCCATTGGTGCAAAAAGGCAATAAAAATTGCTTCTAAATGTGTTTGATCATTTAGTGTAAGTGAAAATTGAGCATTGTACGAACTTGTGATGGCAAAGTAATAAAAGCGACAGACTGCATAATAAAGGTTGCTATCATAGGGGGCAATATAACGTGGCATTCTTTTGCATTAATAGATTGAGCATACAAACCAAAAAGCGCATGACAACCTCTGCTTCCCTCTGCGAAGGGCCTATCTTTTACGTTATGTATTTACTTTTAATGCAAGAATCAAAGTATTTTTCTCTTCCTTTTTCTTTTTTCTTTTTGCAAGCATCATGTGGTGGGGAAAGATCTAGGCACATATATCCAATTGGATATGAGTGAGCATGAGTTATTATTGTTGACATCACCCTTGAGGTAAATAAGTTGGGAGGCAAAACTATAAGACCCTATCTTTCTATGTGTCCGGTTGAAACTTTTTGCTCGGTGTTACCGATTTCAATACCGAGAAAACACTTTGCCATTTGCATCCTGCATATTTGTTCCAGCTCCACTCAATGATCTTGACCTCTACTAGCATCTTACATTACATGTTGCTTTGTCATGTGACCCACGGACCAAACCTATTCGACTCACACTCCAGAAGATCCCATCTTGGAAATTGATGTCAAAGGGGGGAGAGAGATCGCATCAAAGCTTAATCACGTCAAAGGGAGAGAGAGACCCTATGGGAAGGGAAGATTTCTTAGTCTTCCCAGATGATTGGTATTCAAAGAGGAGAGAAGTCGCATGTCTTTAAAAGGGGAGAAGACATGTATATGTTATGATTGTTTTGCTTTGACTTTCTCTTACCTATCTTCTCCCATTATCCAATATCAGATTCAGGGGGAGAAAGACATATAAGGGAAGGAAATCTTTGAATTCATTGCATACCTTTACTCTTTGGGGACATGTCTATATCCAAATAGAGTACTAAGTACTCACTCTCTACATGTCATCCCAATCTTGGTACTCTTGTGGTTTTCTGTTCTTGCATTGCTTAGTAGGTGTTCTTGTGTTATCTAACCCTATTTTCTCTAGTTCACCTCCTCCAAAGCCAGCTCAAGACCACAGGGTAAGTATACGCATCACACTCATGTGCATGATGATCTCTTGCTACTATACATATTGTTTGCAAGAAGGAATCGTGAACATGGAGGTAAACTTCCTATATTCATATCATTTGCTCTGATGCATATAGCCAAGATACATGTAACTCATTTCTTGCTTTGTCATGCTTATGCATTCACATGATCTTATATTCCATATTCACATGATTGCATACATGTAGGGGTGCCTATGCATGTTACATGTCCTTCCAAAGCTTTACTTATTATTCTTCATATATTTATCTAAAGCTTTGATGTATGTTGTCATCAATTACCAAAAAGGGGGAGATTGAAAGGACAAGTGCTCCCTGGGTGATTTTGGTAATTAATGTTAACATATCTCTTGTTGGACTAATACTTTTATCTAGTATATTTCAGAAAGTTCAACAAAGGCGTGGCATGGACAAGAGGATGTGGAGCCCCTTCAAGAAACTAAGGACAAGGATTGGAAAAAGCTCAAGACTCTTCACTTTCATTTTAGAGATCCAAGATCACATTGAGTCCATAGGAAAGCCAATACTATTAAAATTGGGTGAGGTGTTGCTTAATGGCTTGCTTGCTCAAAGTTCTTAGTGATATGCTCCAAAGCACTCAACCACTTTCTCATTTCCACATATGTCCCAAACCAAAAGCCAAACTCAGCCCCACCATTTTGATCTATCCGGTGCCACCGAGTTCACTTGACATAGCCACTGCCAGAAACCCTAATCAGTTCGGTCTCACCGAGATGGGCTTGCAAACTCTGTTGCCTATTGCAACTATTTCGGTCTCACCGAGATACGCAATCGGTCCCACCGAGTTTACTGGACCAACTATCTATTTTGCTTATTACCAAAATCTGTCTCACCGAGTATGTGTAATCGGTCAAACTGAGTTGAGGTTTTGACCCTAACCCTAGCATACCGGTCCCACCGAGTTGATCATATCAGTCCCACCGAAAACTCTAACGTTCACATTTTGAACCAAATCGGTCTGACCAAGTTTCTTGATTCGGTCCCACTGAGTTCAGTAAATTGTGTGTAATGGTTAGATTTTGTGTGGAGGCTATATATACCCCACCACCCATCCTCCATTCGTGGAGAGAGCCATCAGAACATGCCTACACTTCAAGCATTCATTTCTGAGAGAGAACGACCTACTCATGTGTTGAGACCAAGATATTCCAATCCAACCACAAGAATCTTGATCTCTAGCCTTCCCCATGTTGCTTTCCACTCAAATCATCTTTCCACCACATCAAAATCTTGAGAGACAGTTGAGTGTTTGGGAGACTATCATTTGAAGCACAAGAGCAAGGAGTTCATCATGAACACACCATCTATTACCTTTTGGAGAGTGGTGTCTCCTAGATTGGTTAGGTGTCACTTGGGAGCCTCCGTCAAGATTGTGGAGTTGAACCAAGGAGTTTGTAAGGGCAAGGAGATCGCGTACTTCGTGAAGATCTACCCAAGTGAGGCAAGTCCTTTGTGGGTGGTGGCCATGGTGGGATAGACAAGGTTGCTTCTTCATGGACCCTTCGTGGGAGGAGCCCTTCGTGGACTCGCACAACCATTAGCCTTCGTGGGTTGAAGTCTCCAACAACGTGGATGTACGATAGCACCACCTATCGGAACCACGCCAAAAATCTCCGTGTCTCCAATTGCGTTTGCACACTCCAATCCCATCCCTTTACTTTCTTGGAAGTTGCATGCTTTACTTTCTGCTGCTCATATACTCTTGCCATGCTTGCTTGAAATGTATTGTGAATTTTTAAAATTGTGCTAAAACTCCACCTTAAATTAGAGAAATAAAACTGCTACTTTTCTTTATTAAGGGTCTAATCACCCCCCTCTAGACACCTCTTCTCGATCCTACGACCTGAAAAAGCTAGGTCAGGACACCTATTCCGCACATCTTCAAATGAGCTGAAAATTTATGGAGAATTATTTTGGAATATATGAAAATACTGGAGCAAATAACTATAGGAGGGGGCCCACCTGGTGACCACAAGACACTAGGGCACGTCAGGCCCCCAGGTGCGCCCTGGTGGGTTGTGGCCAGCCCAGCCTGTCGGTGACAAAAGTGGCGGATCTCGGGTAGGGGGTCCTGAACTGTGCATCTAAGGTCGATGGTAACAGGAGACAGGGGACACAATGTTTACCCAAGTTCGGTCCCTCTATATGGAGGTAATACCCTACTTCCTACTTGATTGATCTTGATGAATATCAGTATTACAAGAGTTGATCTACCACGAGATCGTAATGGCTAAACCCTAAAAGTCTAGCCTATCTGACTATGATTATGAGGATGTCTCTATTGATCTAGCCCTCCGGTTTATATAGGTACTGGAGGGATCTAGGGTTGCACAAGGTCGGTTACAGAGAAAGGAATCTTCATATTTGGTCGCCAAGATTGCCTTCCACGCCAAGGTGAGTCCCATCCGGACACGGGTAGAGTCTTCCGTATTTGTATCTTCATAGCCCATCAGTCCGGCCCATGTCTAATAGGTCGGACACCCGAGGACCCCTTAGTCCAAGACTCCCTCAGTAGCCCCTGAACCAGGCTTCAATGACGAGGTGTCCGCGCGTAGATTGTCTTCGGCATTGCAAGGCGGGTTCCCCTTTCCGAATACTCCAAGATAGTCTTCGAACGTAATGAAGTGTCCGGATCTGCAACACAAATACCACACACAACTTCAGAGAATACAATATTGCACGAGTCCAATCCGCTGACAACTTTTTGTAAGGTGACATCACATCTGCTTGGTCATCATTTCGAACTGTTTTCCGTCTGCCATTGCACGTTTCGAGACGCAGTTTTAATAGCACGTCTTGTCGAAGCAGAGATCGTGTCCCCTTATTGCGGGATTCTCATTAATACGGGTGTGGGTAATATAACCGTGTCGTTTACACAACCCTTGGGAATAGGCGAGTTTTAAGGCGAGTGGGGAGGCGCTTGATATTCACGGCCTTTATAAGGAGATAAGGATTCCCTTTCTTCACCCACGCCTTCTCTCTTTCTCTGCCCTTCCATTCTCGAGCTCCAGCGCCCAAGTCCTCATTCTTTCCGCCTCAAGGAAGCACTCAACCATGTCCGGATCTAGAGGACAAGGCAAGTGGATGACCTCCTCCGTTAGGGAGAAGGACATCACCAAGCTTCGGGAGGCTGAGCATCTGGCGAAAGAAATCGCCCACCGGCTTCCAGCCAAGGGGCAAATCGTCCCCACCCTGAAGCCCAACGAGAGGGTGGTATTCATCCCTCATTTCGTCAGCGAGTTAGGGTTTCCTCTCCACCCTTCTGTCAGTGGACTTATGTTCTATTACGGCTAGATTTCCATGACCTAGCGCCGAACTCTTTCCTCAACATCTCGGCATTCATCGTCGTGTGCGAGGGCTTCCTCCGCATCCAACCCCACTTCGGACTGTGGCTCAATATTTTCAACATGAAGCCGAAGGTGGTGGATGGCCAGCACACGGAGTGCGGAGGCGCCATGGTGAGCAAGCTACCCAATGTCACATGGCCCAAGGGTACTTTTGTGGAGACCGTCAAGGAGTGGAAGAAACTGTGGTTCTATATCACAGAGCCCCGCGATGCCACTTGGGTCGCAACTTCTGAATTCAAGTCCGGAGCTCCAGTGCGGCTCACCTCCTCGATGGAGAAGGGCCCAAATTGGTCTTCGTCGGACAAGCTGATAGCGCTACAAACGTGCATTCAAAGCATGGTAGATAAAATCATCAAGCTCGTTGACGTAATCCAGGTGATGCTGGTTCACTGGATTCTCCCATGCCAATGCCGAAGTTGCCCCTTATGGGAATTCGACCTGAAGAAGCACCAAACTTTGGAGAGGATCTTCGGAACCACTCACGAAGATGCCTGGAAGTTTCTCTTTAAGGGCAACAAGACGCCGCCAGCGATAGACTCGGACCGCGGGCACGATATTACCCATTCTACCAATGAGGTAAGCCTTTCACATCTCCAGACGCATCCTCTGCTTGCTTGTTTCAAGGAGGATATATAAACTTTATTATTTCAGGTATGGACAGAGAGAGCGGAGTAGATTCAATGTTCGGCTCCGCTGCCCGAGGAACCAGTCATCCCGCTCCTGGCGAAGATGCTGGTACCGGCACCCTATAAGGCGCCTATAAGGCGCCGGAGAAGAAGGCCAAGGGAGTCCGGAGTGGCCCCTGCCACAAGGGAGCTTCGGACATGTTGTTCAAAGACAAGACTCACTCCTCCACCGCCGAAGACGATGACGAGGAGGAGGAAGAAATAACCTCTCCCCCTGATGGGGGGAGGAAGAAGAGGGCGGCCTCCACAAATCTGGAGGAGGAGGCGCCCAAGAGAGGGAAGGGTCCGCTTGCGGATAACACCGCATGGGACGTCGACAGCAGCCCGGAGTGATGCCCCCCGAAACAAGCCCCTGGCCACGTCGTAAGTACTAAAAGCCCACATACGTCCATACATCCGGCCTCTCTTGCTTCATTATATTAATATGTTTAAATGATGGCATTGCAGTCCGGCCCACGACAGCTCCCAGCGATCCACATCAAGAGGTTCGTTGGATTTGAAGGCGATGGCCAGCGAATCACCGCCGGCCGCTCACTCTCCCACGGCCAAGGGCGACGACGAGGTGTTGTCCCAAAGGACCTTCCCAGGCCAGGGTGAGGTTTAGGAGGCTGCCAGGGTGACGCCTGAGGGCGGAACATCGGCTACCGTACACATGGGGGAAAGGACCCCCATGGTGACTGGGGATGGGAGCCTTGCTCAATTCGACCCCCAGCTGAATACAAGTCCGGAGACCTATATGTCTCCAGAATCTGGCAAGCAACCTCCTTTGAAAGAAGGGGGTGTGCCTACAATGCCGGTGACCTCTGTCCAACCAGAGGCACCGGATAATCTGCTGGAAGTGCTATGAGGCGCTTCCATTGTGGATGAACACCGTATCCTTTTGGGTACGGTGATTGAGAGGGTTCAGTCCGTCAAAAGCGGACTGACCGAAGCCTGCGGCTGCCCGCTGACAGGCTTTGAGGTAAGCGACGCAAAAGAAAAAGTCCTAATATAGATAGTAGCCCCTGAGACACTATCCGGTGTTAGGAAAGAAGAGCCGGACAGAGGATCAATTTATTTTCACAGGAAACTAACTCAATATGTCTTATATGAATAAGCATGCATCATTGTTGGATGCGACCTCACACACTGCCGAAATCTCCGGACTGAAGCAGAGACTGGAGCGGGCCGAGGAGGAGCTCGGCCAAGCGAGGAAGCAGCTAGAAGACCAGCAAGGTATGTAGTGACTTGTTGTATATTTAGAAAGAATAAATGATGCGTATTGACCGTAGTGCCATGATATGTGTAGGAACGGTGACCGAAGTCGAGGTCCTTAGACAGGCCCTAGCCAAGGCCGAGGAGAATGCTGCCAAGGCAAAAGCCGCTCGTGAGAAGCACGTGGCCAGGCTTGATGAGGTCCAGCAAGAGCTCCAGGATGCAGTGCAGAAATGCGAATCCTTGGAGCGTGATGTTTCGGCTCGAGAGACCGAACTCGCTAAGGCTCGCCAAAGTGCGGAAGAGGCCCGGGTTGAGGCCCAGGGTGCCTTCCAGGAGATCCAGGAGGCCAGGAAAATCGTGGCAGGTAAGGCGTTTAGTATGCAAAGCAAGTATGTGAAGAAGAAGTATCTCTTACTAACCCAGATTCTGAGTTCTCTAGGGGCATTTGCAGATCTGCCGCACAGTGTGTCGGAAGCTGCGGAATTCTTCCGAGCCGAAGAAGGGAGCTCAACAAAGAAGCTGTTCTGGTCGCAATATCTTGCGCCAGAACATCCAGTGCCCTTTAGAGATCAACTAAAACAGTTGGTTGAGCTGCATAGGGTGGCCGAAGTGGCCATGAAGGATTTAATAATCTGGCTGTGGCCTGCCGAAGCTATGCCCGGCAGCTACTTCGGGCTCGTGAAGCGGCTGGTGAGTGCCTGCCCTCGGCTGGATGTCGTCAAGCGGTCGGTCTGCATAGAGGGCGCACGCATGGCCTTCGCCCGCGTCAAGGTGTGGTGGGCGAAGATGGACGCCATCAAGCTTACGACTGGGGGACCGCCAGAGGGCAAGGACAAGTAAGATGCGTATGGACTCAAGTCTAGCAACGGGGGTGTATGTCTCACCATAGTCCATACCATCGACTTGAGTGTAGCCTTCAGCGACAAGACGAGCCTTGTTGCGTACAACTTGTCCATCTTCATCTTGCTTATTTCGAAAAACACATTTGGTACCAATGACATTTTGGTTGTTGTCCAGCTTTTCTACCAATGTCCACACTTGGTTCCTTTGGAAGTTGTGTAGCTCTTCATGCATAGCGTTCACCCAGTCCGGATCATCAAGCGCTTCTTCAACCTTCATAGGTTCAATGCTAGAGATGAATGAATAATGTTCACAGAAATTAGCCAAACAACTTTTTAGAGCGAGTGATTCTACCAGTTTGAATATCGTTGATGATTTGTTCGATGGGATGGTCTCTTGAAACTCTTGCTCTAACTCGTGAGAGCTTTTGTTTGGTTCGGGGTGGAACATCTTCCTCATCATCTTGTTCTTCCTCTTAGTGTTCTTCGTTGTTGGTGTTGTTGTTCTCTTATAGAGGTGGAGAGGGAGGTTAATGATGTTCATCTTGGTGCACATCCTTGTTTTCTTCATCTTGGCATGTCTCACTTGTGGATGCCTCCGAGTCAACTCGTGGTTCACCTTGTCGTGAGGTAGAAGCTTCCACTTTGACGGATGAGGTACTCTCCTTCACCTCCGTTGGGCGAATCTTTCCAATAGACAAGTCTTGGAATGCTTCCGAAGGGTCTTTGTCTCTTACATCAATTGGAAATTGCTCTACTTGTGAGCCGTTAGATTCATCAAACTTCACATCTACCGTTTCTTCAACCTTTCGGGTGAAATTGTTGTAGACACGGTAAATGTGAGAGTTTGAGCCATAACCGAGTAGGAAACCCTCATGAGATTTAGGAGCAAATTTAGAACGACGATGCTTATCAAGAATATAGCTCTTTGAGCCGAATATTCGAAACTATCCAACTTGGGGTTTGTTACCGATGAGAAACTCGTATGCCGTCTTGCCGAGTAGCTTGTGAAGATATAGACGATTTGTTGCATGACAAGCTGTCTCAACCGCTTCCGCCCAAAAGTGTTCTGGCGTCTTGTACTCATCAAGCATCATTCTCTCCATCTCAATAAGAGTCCGGTTCTTCCTCTCAACAACTCCATTTTGTTGAGGCGTGTACGTAGCCGAGAACTCATGTGAAATCCCTTCTTTGTCAAGAAAGGTATCCACATTTGCGTTCTTGAACTCCATTCCGTTGTCGCTGCGAACCTTCTTGATCTTCACTTCAAATTGATTTTGGGCCTTCCTAGTGAAGTTCTTGAAGATCTTTTGCACCTGCGATTTATCATCAAGAAAGAACACCCAATTAAATCTTGAAAAACCATCGACTATGACTAAACCAAACGAATTTCCACCAAGACTTTTAAAGGCGTTTGGACCAAAAAGATCCATATGAAGCAGCTCGAGCGGTCTTCTCGTGGTCATGATGTTTTTCACGGGGTGGCTTCCTCCAACCTATTTTCCTGCTTGACAAGCACTGCACAATCTATCCTTGTCAAATACAACATCTTTCACTCCAAGGATACGCTCGCCTTTAATAAGTTTATCAAGATTTCGCATGCCCACATGACCTAACCTTCTGTGCCACAACCAACCTTCAGAAGATTTAGCAATTAAGCAAGTTCTAGGTTGAGCCTTTTTAGTGAAATCAACAATGTATAGATCACCTCTACGTATACTGGTAAAGACCATTTTATGATTATCTCTTCGAAACACTTGGCAATCTACTTCAGTAAATAGGACATTGAAACTAAAGTCAGCTAGTCTAGATACAAAAAGTAGATTATAGCCAAGAGATTCAACGAGCATAACATTTTGGATGGAGCTATCATGTGACATGGCCACCTTACCAAAGCCAAACCACCTTACCCTTTGAGTTATCACCAAAAGTGACATACTTTCGTGGGTCGTCATTTTTAGCAAGCTCATGAAACATATCCTTGTCTCTGGTCATGTGATCAGTACATCCACTATCAAGAACCCATTCCTTTCCTCCGGCCATGTAGCCATGAATATTAGCCATAAGACAAAAGTGTCTCATAGACTCATCAAGATCAAATTCACTATCATCATCCTCATCATAGTATCCATGTTCAACATCGTCTGGTGATTGATCATCGCCTAGAGAGAGAGATTCATTAGATATGTGATCATGACAATGTTCATCTTTATGAATTCTGATGACTTTTGAGATGATATTACTGATGATTCCAACATCTCCTTTGGCACGCATAAGGTCACCAAGCTCAAATGAACAATCAACAAACTTAGGATCTCTAGGATTCATCTTACTTAAAGCAATCGACTTTTGAAGAATCACATGTTGATTTTGCAATGAATAGTTTAGAAATCGTTCCTCAAGAAATCTCCATATGGTGTAAGCACAATCAAGAGTAGGCAAGCAAACAATCGAATTTCTAGGCAATCCTCTAATGATAAGATTGATAGTTCTAAGATTGCAGATCATGTCAAGAGACTCATCAGGGGTAGGGTGCAAGGGGTCAACAAGGGGTGCACACGGGCTAGTAATGTACATGTTCAAATGATATTCATTGAAAATATCAAGCATCTCATTTTTACAGGAATTAAAGAACTCTCCATCAAGCATAGACACTCTACGTCTAAAACTCCCCATCATAGACTCATCCGTCTTCCTCCAATGACGATTAAACCAAAGCAATGGAGACCTATGCTCTGATACCAATTGAAAGGATCGACAAGAGGTGTCTAGAGGGGGGTGATTAGACCCTCAACAAAGAAAAGTAGCAGTTTTTATGTTCTTTGAGTTAAGGTGGAGTTTTGGCACAAGTTTAAACTTTCACAATACATTTCAAGGAAGCATGACAAGAGTATATGAGCAGTGTCGGGGATATACCCCGCGGTATGACCCGGCCGGAGTCGTAACCCGGACAGGACTTGGTAAACCGGCGGATGGTAAACCGGTGGACAGTTAAGACAGATGGCTAAGACAGACGGTAAACCAGCGACTGTTAAACCGGCAGAGTTAAGATAGATGGTAGCACCGGCAGGCAATCATAACCCGGCAGACAATGTTAAACCGACAGACAATGATAAACCGACAGACAATGTTAAACCAGCATACAATGTTAAACCGGTAGACAATGTTAAACGGTAGACAATGTTAAACTGGCAAACAGTGATAACTGGGTTGTCAGGGGTTATGAAGCCCGAGATGTTATGAAGCCCAAGATGTTAAGAAGCCCATGAAGATAAGTTAGAATAGTTAAGTCTTAAGTCCGAGTTGGACTCTACATGTAACCCGCCTCTTCAACATATATAAGGAGGGGTAGGGCTCCCCAAAGAGGGACAAGGAAGAAAGAAACAATCTCTAGGGCTAGACACAACTAGAGGAGAGACGGTTTTTGACGACTCCCTCGTGATGATAATGAGATCTAGCCTCAAACAGCATGTAGGGTTGTTACCGGATGATGTTTCTCGGGGCCCGAAGTTGTCTAAACCCTTGTCTTGTGTTGCATCTCTCGATTCCGCTCAACCCCTCTCAAGCTACCACATAGATGCGTTGGCCTCGCGACTAAGTCCTCACACTAAGGACATCTGTCGTGACAAATCCACGACAGTTGGCGCCCTCTTATCCACTTCCCGTCGTGGCTGCCCAAGACTTCCTTGGTTTCGCCGAGTCAACCTCCTTTTTTTGACTCAAAATCCGAGTTGAAGAGAGTAGTGATACAGGTAGCTTCTGGGTCCTTTTTCGGTGATTGGATAGCTCAACGTACTGCAAGCAGCGATAATTTGACTGATCCCTGGTATCATGACGTGGGGAACAGTAGCACAACAACTTCTGGTGGGTGGCGATTGCTCTTTAAATGAAAGTTTTTGGACGATCTCGATCCGGCGACGTGCAGGCAGTCTTGACCCGGCCGACTTTGTGGAACCTTAACCCGCCTGGATCGAATCTGAACATATCTTGGTTTGACTACTCGTTGATGATGTAGATATTTCTGCTGCAGTCTTTTCCTTACCCCTTGAATTTTCTCGAGACATGGGACAACCATGGAAAATTGCAAACTTCTCGATCCCGGGGGAAGATCCCTCTAAGAACTCAACACCACTGTGCGCTAGCCCCACGGTGGGCGCCAACTGTCGTGGATTTGTCACGGCAGATGTCTTGTGTTGCGTCTCTCGATTCCGCTCAACCCCTCTCAAGCTACCACATAGATGCGTTGGCCTCGCGACTAAGTCCTCACACTAAGGATATCTGCCGTGAAAAATCCACGACAAGCAGCGTAAAGTAAAGCATGCAAATTGCAAGAAAGTAAAGGGATGGGATTGGAGTGTGCAAACGCAATTGGAGACACGGAGATTTTTGGCGTGGTTTCGATAGGTGGTGCTATCATACATCCACGTTGATGGAGACATCAACCCACAAAGGGTAACAGTTGCGCGCGTCCATGGAGGGATTCACCCACGAAGGGTCCACGAAGAAGCAACCTTGTCTATCCCACCATGGCCATCACCCATGAAGGACTTGCCTCACTTGGGTAGATCTTCACAAAGTAGGTGATCTCCTTGCCCTTACAAACTCCTTGGTTCAACTCCACAATCTTGACGGAGGCTCCCAAGTGACACCTAACTAATCTAAGAGACACCACACTCCAAAAGGTAATAGATGGTGTGTTGATGATCAACTCCTTGCTCTTGTGCTTCAAATGATAGTCTCCCCAACACTCAACTCTCTCACATAGATTTGGATATGGTGGAAAGATGATTTGATTGGAAAGAAACTTGGGGAGGGCTAGAGATCAATATTCTTGTGGTTGAATTGGAATGTCTTGGTCTCAACACATGAGTAGGTATAGGCACGTTCTGATGGCTCTATCTTGAATGGAGAGGAGGGTGGAGGGGTATATATAGCCTCCACACAAATTCTAACCGTTACACACAATTTACCAAACTCGTGTGACCGAATAGTGAAACTCGATCAGACCGATATGGTTCAAAATGTGAACGTTAGGCTTTTTGGTGGGACCTATATGATCAACTCGGTGGGACTGATGTGCTAGGGTTAGCGTAAAACCTTAGCTCGGTTTGACCAACTGCACAAACTCGGTGGGACTGATTTTGGTAATAAGTAAAAAAAGAGTTGGTCGAGAAAACTCGGTGGGACCGACTGCATATCTCGGTGGGACCAAAATAATTGCAGTAGGCAACAGAGAGTTTGCAAACCCATCTCGGTAAGACCAAGATCTCATCAATGGGACCGAACTGATTAGGGTTTCTGGCAGTGGCTATGTCAAGTGAACTCGGTGGCACCGGATAGATCAAATCGGTGCGGCCGACTTTGACTTTAGGTTTAGGACATATGTTGAAATGAGAAAGTGGTTGAGGGATTTGGAGCATATCACTAAGCACGTTGGGCAAGCAAGCCATTAAGCAACACCTCATCCCCTTTTAATAGTATTGGCTTTCATGTGGACTCAATGTGATCTTGGATCACTAAAATAGAAATGAAGAGCCTTGAGCTTTTGCCAATCTTATTTCCTTAACTTCTTGAAGGGGTTCTGATACGTCTCCAACGTATCTATAATTTTTGATTGCTCCATGCTATATTATCTATTGTTTTGGGCAATATTGGGCTTTATTATCCACTTTTATATTACTTTTGGGACTAACCTATTAACCGGAGGCCCAACCCATATTTGCTGTTTTATGCCTATTTCAGTGTTTCAAAGCAAAGGAATATCAAACGGAGTCGAAACGGAATGAAATCAACTCGAGAAGTTATTTTTGGAAGGTAACCTACCGGATAGACTTGGACCCTACGTCAGAAGATGAAGGAGGTGCTCACGAGGGTAGGGGCGCGCCCCCCTGTTTCATGGCCCACCTTCGGTCCACCGACATAATCCTTTCACCCATATATACCTACGTATCATAAAACTTCCAGAGAGCACAATAGATCGGGAGTTCCGCTGCCGGAAGCCTCTATAGCCACCGAAAGACAATCTAGACTCGTTCCGGCACCCTGCCGGAGGGGGCAATCCCTCTCCGGTGGCCATCTTCATCATCCCGGTGCTCTCCATGACGAGGAGGGAGTAGTTCTCCCTCAGGGCTGAGGGTATGTACCAGTAGCTATGTGTTTGATCTCTCTCTCTCTCTCTCGTGTTATTGATTTGGCCCGATCTTGATGTATCGCGAGCTTTGCTATTATAGTTGGATCTTATGTTTCTCCTCCCCCTCTTCTCTCTTGTAATGAATTGAGTTTCCCCTTTGAAGTAATCTTATCCGATTGAGTCTTTAAAGATTTGAGAACACTTGATGTATGTCTTGCCATGCGTATTTGTGGTGACAATGGATATCACGTGATTTACTTGATGTATGTTTTGGTGATCAACTTGCGGGTTCCACCCATGAACCTATGCATAGGTCTTGGCACACGTTTTCGTCGTGATTCTCTGGTAGAAATTTGGGGCACTCTTTGAGGTCCTTTGTGTTGGTTGAATAGATGAATATGAGATTGTGTGATGCATATCATATAATCGTACCCACGGATACTTGAGGTGACATTGGAGTATCTAGGTGACATTAGGGTTTTGATTGATTTGTGTCTTAAGGTGTTATTCTAGTATGAACTCTAGGGCTGTTTGTGACACTTATAGGAATAGCCCAACGGGTTGATTGGAAAGAATAACTTTGAGGTGGTTTCGTACCCTACCATAATCTCTTTGTTTGTTCTCCGCTATTAGTGACTTTGGAGTGACTCTTTGTTGCATGTTGAGGGATAGTTATGTGATCCAATTATGATATTATTGTTGAGAGGACTTACACTAGTGAAAGTATGAACCCTAGGCCTTGTTTCAACACATTGCAATACCGTTTAAGCTCACTTTTATCACTTGTTACCTTGCTGCTTTTATTATTTCAGATTACAAATACCTTTATCTACTATCCAATACCACTTGTTTCACCATCTCTTCGCCGAACTTGTGCACCTATACAATTTACCATTGTATTGGGTGTGTTCAGGACACAAGAGACTCTTTGTTATTTCGTTGCAGGGTTGCTTGAGAAAGACCATCTTCATCCTACGCCTCCTACGGATTGATAAACCTTAGGTCATCCACTTGAGGGAAATTTGCTACTGTCCTACAAACCTCTTCACTTGGAGGCCCAACAACGTCTACAAGAAGAAGGTTGCGTAGTAGACATCAAGCTATTTTCTTGCGCCGTTGCCGAGGAGGTGAGTGCTTGAAGGTATATCTTTAGATCTTGCAATCGAGTCTTTTAGTTTCTTGTTTTATCACTAGTTTAGTTTATAAAAGAAAACTATAAGAAATGGAATTGAGTTTGTCTCATACGCTTCATCTTTTTAATATCTTTCATGAGTATGATGGAAAGGAAAATTGTGCCACAGTGTTAGAAGAAGAATGCATTAAAATGTTTGGCATTAAATCTTTGAATGATGAGCATGATTGCAGTGTTGTTAGTATGAATTACTTGAATATCCATGATGCTAATGATATGCAAAGCGATAAGCTTGGGGAAGCTATGTTTGATGAAGATGATATTTTTTGTTCCCCAAGCTTTGATGAGCAAATTTATTATGATGAAATCATGCCTCCCATTTATGATGATTATATTTATGAAAGTGGATTTGGAGAGGTCATGACTTTATTTTGTGATGAATCCACTATTCTGGAAGAGGTTCCAATTGATTATGAGAACAAAGTTGCTATCTATGATGATTATTGTGATGACTTGTATGCTATAAAGAATAATGATATCCATGAAAATTGTCATCATGATTTTAGTCTTCAATTGGATTATGCCTCACATGATAATTATTTTGTTGAGTTTGCTCCCATTATTATTCATGAGAAGAATTTTGCTTGTGTGGAGAGTAATAAAATTGCTATGCTTGTAGATCATGAAAAGAATGCTTTAGGTGCTGGTTATATTGTTGAATTCATTCATGATTCTACTGAAAATTATTATGAGGGAGGAATATATGCTTGTAGGAATTGCAATAATATCAAGTTTCCTCTCTATGTCCTTAAAATTTCAAAGTTATGCTTGTTTCACCTTCCGATGCAAGTTGATTCTTGTTCCCATAAGTTGTTTGCTGAAAAAATCCCTATGAATAGGAAGTGGGTTAGACTTAAATGTGCTAGTCATATTCTTCAAGATGCTCTCATTATGTTACAACTCTTATCTTTTATGTGAGCATCGTTGAAATCATCATGCCTAGCTAGGGGCGTTAAACGATAGCGCTTGTTGGGAGGCAACCTAATTTTATTTTTGTTCCTTGCTTTTTTCTCCTGTTTAGTAATAAATAATTCATCTAGCCTCTGTTTAGATGTGGTTTTATGCTTTTAATTAGTGTTTGTGCCAAGTAGAACCTTTGGGAAGACTTGGGGAAAGTCTTGTTGATCATGCTGTAAAAAACAGAAACTTTAGCGCTCATGAGAATTGCTTCCATTTTTAAGTTGGAGAGCGATATTTAGTTAATTACTTTTGCAGATGATTAATAGACAAATTACTCAGGTCGAGAAATTTATTTTAGAATTTTTGGATTTCCATAAGTATACATTTGATCCAGATTACTACAGACTATTCTGTTTTTGACAGATTCTATTTTCGATGTGTTGTTTGCTTGTTTTGATGAATCTATGAGTAGTATCGGAGGGTATGAACCATATATAAGTCAAAATACAGTAGGTTTAACACCAATATAAATTAAGAATGAGTTCATTACAGTACCTTGAAGTGGTGATTTATTTTCTTATACTAACGGAGCTCACACGTTTTCTACTTTAAGTTTTGTGTTGTGAAGTTTTCAAGTTTTGGGTAAAGATTCGATGGAATATGGAATAAGGAGTGGCAAGAGCCTAATATTGGGGATGCCCAAGTCACCCCAAGGTAATATTCAAGGATAGCCAAGAGCCTAAGCTTGGGGATGCCCCGGAAGGCATCCCCTCTTTCGTCTTCGTTCATCGGTAACTTTACTTGGAGCTATATTTTTATTATCCACATGATATTTGTTTTGCTTGGAGCATCAATTTATTTTGTTAGGATTTTCTTGATTTTATTTATAACAATGTTTTGCATCTTTTATTTCAATAAAAGTGGCATTGATAGCCTTTACTATGCCTATGTTACAAGTATACATGTTGCTGTTTGAAAACAGAAAGTTTACCTCTGTTGAAATAATCCCCTAGAAAATTCAGAATGTGATAAAATGTTGAAACCTTTTGAATATTAAGGTCTGATAAATTTAATACAGTGGGAATTTTCTTTCATAATTTTTGGAGTTAGGGAAGTATGGATGTTGCAGCATTCTTTACAGACTATCATGTTTAGGCAGATTGCTGTTATGTTTGCATTGTTTGCATATGTTTGCTTCTTTAATGATTCTATTTGAGGATAGGACTATTAAATATGCAGATGCATTTAGTATGAAATGTTGAATAATAATTTTAGTGATTTTCTACAGTAGAGTATGATAAGGTTTTTGCAATGGTTTATACTAACTTATCTCACGAGTCCTTGTTGAGTTTTGTGTGGATGAAGCTTTTGTGATTTAGGGAGACCGTGATATGAGAGGAATTAAGGAGACACAAAAGCTCAAGATTGGGGATGCCCAAGGCACCCCAAGATAATATTTCAAGAAGTCTCAAGTGTCTAAGCTTGGGGATGCCCCGGTTGGCATCCCACCTTTCTTCTTCAACAACTATCGGTTAGTATCGGTTGATCCTAAGTTTTTGCTTCTTCACATGATGTTTGCTATTCTTAGATGTCATTTTATTTTGTTTTTATTGTTGTTTGAATAAAGTACCAATGCCTGAAATTATTAAATGTTAGAAAGTCTTCACATAGTTGCATAATTATTCGACTACTCATTGATCTTCACTTATATCCTTCGGAGTAGTTTGTTGTTTGCTCTAGTATTTCACTTATATCTTTTAGAGCACGGTGGTGGATTCGTTTTATAGAAACTATTGATCTCTCATGCTTCACTTAGATTATTTTGAGAGTCTTGATAGCATGGTAATTTGTTTAAAATCCTAATATGCTAGGTATTCAAGAATAATAAAATTCTCTTATGAGTGTGTTGAATACTATGAGAAGTTTGATACTTGATAATTGTTTTGAGATATGGAGATGGTGATATTAGAGTCATGCTAGTTGAGTAGTTGTGAATTTGAGAAATACTTGTGTTGAAGTTTGTCATTCATGTAGCATGCACGTATGGTGAACCTTTATGTGATGAAGTCGGAGCATGATTTATTTATTGATTGCCTTCCTTATGAGTGGCGGTCGGGGACGAGCGATGGTCTTTTCCTACCAATCTATCCCCCTAGGAGCATGCACGTAATACTTTGCTTTGATAACTTGTAGATTTTTGCAATAAGTATATGAGTTCTTTATGACTAATGTTGAGTCCATGGATTATACGCACTCTCACCCTTCCACCTTTGCTAGCCTCTCTAGTACCGCGCACCTTTTGCCGGTATCATACACCCACCATATACCTTCCTCAAAGCAGCCACCATACGTACCTATTATGGCATTTCCATAGTCATTCCGAGATATATTGCCATGCAACTTTCCACCATTCCGTTTATTATGACACACTCCATCATTGTCATACTGCTTTGCATGATCATGTAGTTTACATCGTATTTGTGGCAAAGCCACCGTTCATAATTCTTTCATACATGTCACTCATGCACCATTGCACATCCCGGTACACCGCCGGAGGCATTCATATAGAGTCATATCTTGTTCTAAGTATCGAGTTGTAATTCTTGAGTTGTAAGAAAATAAAAGTGTGATGATCATCATTATTAGAGCATTGTCCCAGTGAGGAAAGGATGATGGAGACTATGATTCCCCCACAAGTCGGGATGAGACTCCGGACGAAAATAAATAAATAAAAGAGGCCAAAGAAGCCCAAATAAAAGAAAGAAAGAAAGAAAGAAAGAAAAGAGGCCATAAAAAAGAGAAGGCCCAAATAAAAAAAATAAAAAATGAGAGAAAAAGAGAGAAGGGGCAATGCTACTATCCTTTTACCACACTTGTGCTTCAAAGTAGCACCATGATCTTCATGATAGAGAGTCTCCTATGTTGTCATTTTCATATACTAGTGGGAATCTTTCATTATAGAACTTGGCTTATATATTCCAATGATGGGCTTCCTCAAAATGCCCTAGGTCTTCGTGAGCAAGCGAGTTGGATGCACACCCACTAGTTTCTTTTGTTGAGCTTTCATACACTTATAGCTCTGGTGCATCAGTTGCATGGCAATCCCTACTCACTCACATTGATATCTATTAATGGGCGTCTCCATAGCCCGTTGATACGCCTAGTTGATGTGCGACTATCTTCTCCCTTTTTGTCTTCTCCACAACCACCATTCTATTCCACCTATAGTGCTATGTCCATGGCTCACGCTCATGTATTGCGTGAAGATTGAAAAAGTTTGAGAGCATTAAAAGTATGAAATAATTGATTGGCTTGTCATCGGGGTTGTGCATGATTTAAATATTTTGTGTGCTGAAGATAGAGCATAGCCAGACTATATGATTTTGCAGGGATACATTTCTTTGGCCATGTTATTTTGAGGAGACATGATTGCTTAGTTAGTATGCTTGAAGTATTATTATTTTTATGTCAATATGAACTTTTGTCTTGAATCTTTCAGATCTGAATATTCATACCACAATTAAGAAGAATTACATTGAAATTATGCCAAGTAGCACTCCGCATCAAAAATTCTGTTTTTATCATTTACCTACTTGAGGATGAGCAGGAATTAAGCTTGGGGATGCTTGATACGTCTCCAATGTATCTATAATTTTTGATTTCTCCATGCTATATTATCTACTGTTTTGGGCAATATTGGGATTTATTATCCACTTTTGTATTACTTTTGGGACTAACCTATTAACCGGAGGCCCAGCCCAGATTTGTTGTTTTATGACTATTTCAGTGTTTCGAAGAAAAGGAATATCAAACGGAGTCGAAACGGAACGAAATCAACTAGAGAAGTTATTTTTGGAAGGAAACCTACCAGATAGACTTGGACCTTACGTCAGAAGATGAAGGAGGTGCTCACGAGGGTAGGGGGCGTGCCCACCCCCCTGGGCATGCCCCCCTACCTCGTGCCCCCCCCCCTTTGGTCCACCGACGTATTCCTTTCACCCATATATACCTACGTATCATAAAACTTCCAGAGAGCACAATAGATCAGGAGTTCCGCCGCCAGAAGCCTCCGTAGCCACCGAAAGCCAATCTAGACCCGTTCCAGCACCATGCCGGAGGGGGCAATCCCTCTCCGGTGGCCATCTTCATCATCCCGGTGCTCTCCATGATGAGGAGGGAGTAGTTCTCCCTCGGGGCTGAGGGTATGTACTAGTAGTTATGTGTTTGATCTCTCTCTCTCTCTCGTGTTCTTGATTTGGCCCGATCTTGATGTATTGCAAGCTTTGCTATTATAGTTGGATCTTATGTTTCTCCTCCCCCTCTTCTCTCTTGTAATGAATTGAGTTTCCCCTTTGAAGTAATCTTATAGGATTTAAAGATTTGAGAACACTTGATGTATGTCTTGCCGTGCGTATCTGTGGTGACAATGGGATATCATGTGATTCACTTGATGTATGTTTTGGTGATCAACTTGCGGGTTCCGCCCATGAACCTATGCATAGGGGTTGGCACACGTTTTCGTCGTGATTCTCCGGTAGAACTTTGGGGCACTCTTTGAGGTCCTTTGTGTTGGTTGAATAGATGAATCTGAGATTGTGTGATGCATATCGTATAATCATACCCACGGATACTTGAGGTGACATTGAAGTGTCTAGGTGACATTAGGGTTTTGATTGATTTGTGTCTTAAGGTGTTATTTTAGTACGAACTCTAGGGCTGTTTGTGACACTTACATGAATAGCCCAACGGATTGATTGGAAAGAATAACTTTGAGGTGGTTTCGTACCCTACCATAATCTCTTCGTTTGTTCTCCGCTATTAGTGACTTTGGAGTGACTCTTTGTTTCATGTTGAGGGATAGTTATGTGATCCAATTATGATATTATTGTTGAGAGGACTTACACTAGTGAAAGTATGACCCCTAGGCCTCATTTCAACACATTGCAATACCGTTTATGCTCACTTTTATCACTTGTTACCTTGCCGTTTTTATTATTTCAGATTACAAATACCTTGTTTTACTATCCATATACCACTTGTTTCACCATCTCTTCGCCGAACTAGTGCACCTATACAATTTACCATTGTATTGGGTGTGCTGGGGACACAAGAGACTCTTTGTTATTTGGTTGTAGGGTTGCTTGAGAGAGACCATCTTCATCCTACGCCTCCTACGGATTGATAAACCTTAGGTTATCCACTTGAGGGAAATTTGCTACTGTCCTACAAACCTCTGCACTTGGAGGCCCAACAACGTCTACAAGAAGAAGGTTGTGTAGTAGACATCAGGTTCCACATCCTCTTGTCTATGCCACGCCTTTGTTGAACTTTTTGAAATATGGTAGATAAAAAATATTAGTGCAACAAGAGATATGTTGACATTAATTACCAAAATCACCCAGGGAGCACTTGTGCTTTCAGTAATGTATCTAGCATGGAAGATAGTGAGATCTCTTGGTTTTTATGTTGACAATGAAAGCATACCGCTCAAAATTATATTCATCTTTTTTTTGAAAGCTCGAGCTCTGGCACCTCTACAAATCCCTGCTTCCCTCTTCGAAGGGCCTATCTATTTACTTTTATTGTTGAGTCGCCATCCTCTTATAAAAAGCACCAGCTGGAGAGCACCACTGTCATTTATATGCTTTGTATTTAATTTGTGTTGAGTATGAGTGTGACTAGATCTCTTTTGCCATGAATTATAATGTTAGTCAGTCCTGGATCTTTAGGGGTGCTCTACATTTATGTTTTGCGGTCTGTGAAAGGGCTAGTGAGATACCATTTTTTCATATTGTATCATGATTGTTTTGAAAAAGTGTTATCATCCGAGATTTATTATTATTGCTCGCTAGTTGATTGTGCCATTGATATGAGTAAATGTGAGACCTAAATTTTATTGTGAATATGGTTAATTCATAATCCTTGCTGAAAACCTGAATATTTGCTAGACATATTTGCAACAACAAGATCAAACACAGTTCGTAAAAGTTTTTCTTTGTCACTTTCAGTTTGTCAACTGAATTGCTTGAGGACAAGCAATGGGTTGAGCTTGGGGGAGTTGATACGTGTCTGATTTGTCTCCAACGTATCTACAATTTTTTATTGTTCCATGCTATTATATTATCATTCTTGGATGTTTTACAATCATTTTATAGAAACTTTATATCATTTTTTGGGACTAACCTATTGACATAGTGCCAGTGCTAGTTGTTGTTTTTGTTTGTTTTTTTACTTCACAAAAAATCAATACCAAACGGAGTCCAAACACATCAAAACTTTTTGGAGATTTTTTGACCAAAAGACACCTGTTGGGCCAAAGAATTACCAGAGGGGGGCTTTGAGGGGAGCACAACCCACCAGGGCACGTCTGGGGGCCCAGGCGCGCCCAGGTGGGTTGTGCCCACCTCGGTGGCCTACCGCACCGCCTATTTGCTCTATAAATTCCCCAATAATCCAGAAACCCTAGTCAATGAAAATCAATTACAGCCACCGCAAGTTCCATAAACCACAGATCCAATCTAGACACCATCACGAAGGGGTTCATCATCCTCATTGGTGCCTCTCCGATGATGCGTGAGTAGTTCATTATAGACGTGCGGGTCCGTAGTTAGTAGCTAGATGGCTTCCTCTCTCTCTTTTGATTTTCAACACAATGGTCTCTTGGAAATCTATTTGATGTAACTCTTTTTGCAGTGTGTTTGTTAGGATTCGATGAACTTTGAATTTATGATCAGATCTATGTTTTTATCCATGAAAGTTATTTGATCCTTTTGATCTCTTATATGCATGATTACTTACAGCCTCGTATTTCTTCTTCGAATCTTTAGTTTAGTTAGGCCGACTAGATATGATTTCTTGCCATGGGAAGAGGTTCTTTGTGATGGGTTCGATCTTAGGGTGATTGATCCCAGTGACAGAAGGGGAACCGACATGTATGTATCGTTTCTATTAAGGATAACAAGATGTGGTCTATTTCTACATAAATGATCTTGTCTACATCATGTCACTATTCATATTGCATTACTCAGTTTCTCCATGAACTTAATACACTAGATGCATGCTGTATAGCGGTCGATGTGTGGAGTAATAGTAGTAGATGCAGGCAGGAGTCGGTCTACTAATCTTGGACGTGATGCCTATATAATGATCATTGCCTGGATATCGTCATGATTATTTGAAGTTCTATCAATTGCCCAACAGTAATTTGTTTACCCACCGTATGCTATTTTTTCTCGAGAGAAGCCAC
This sequence comes from Triticum aestivum, assembly GCF_018294505.1. Lineage (NCBI taxonomy): Eukaryota > Viridiplantae > Streptophyta > Magnoliopsida > Poales > Poaceae > Triticum > Triticum aestivum. Next base: position 227,434,038 of record NC_057797.1, read on the forward strand.
TAGTGAAATCTATGGCCCCCGGGTCTCTTCTTTATCATATTTGCCTTCGAGATCTATTTTTAGTCGCTTTTATTTTCATATCTATTAATCCAAAAGCCTAAAAATACCTTGCTGAACTTTATTTTATTTTGCATTTATTTGCGATCTATTTATCCAATCTATCATATTTTTAACCTGTCAACTCGACAATTTCTAGCACCATTACCCAAAAGGGACTGACAACCCATTTAACACGTCGGGTTGCAAGTATTTGTTCTTTGTGTGCAGGTACTGTTTACGTAGTGTTGCGCGATTTTCCTACTGGTTCGATAACCTTGGTCTCATCACTGAGGGAAATACCTACCATCGTTGTGCTCCATCATTACTTCCTCTTTGGGGAAATACCGATGTAGTTCAAGCCATAATCAGTCTCCATCATATCTACTTTTCCAAACTCTTTTGCCCTTGTTTTGGTCTCTAATTTGCATGATTTGAATGGAACTAACCCGGACTTACGCTGTTTTTAGCAGAATTGCCATGGTATTATTTTTGTGCAAAAATAAAAGTTCTCGGATTGACTTGAAAATTTATGGAGAATTTTTGTGGAATATATAAAAAAATACTGGCGCAAGAATTAAGCAGAGGGGGTCGACCCAGATGCCACAAGCCTGCGGGGCACGCCTAGAGGTCTTATGGGCCCCCCTAGACCTCCTCTGACCCTAACTCCAACTCTATATAACCCTATTTAGGGAGAAAAAAAATCAGAGAGAATGATTCATTGCGTTTTATGATACGGAGCCGCCGCCTCCTATTCTTCATCGGGAGGGCTGGTCCGGAGTCCGTTCGGGGCTCCGTAGAGGGGGATTCGTCGCCATCATCATCACCAACCTTCATCACCAATTTCATGATGCTCACCGCCATGCATGAGTAATTCCATCACAGGCTTGCTGGACGGTGATGGGCTTGATGAGATTTATCATGTAATCAAGTTAGTTTTGTTAGGGTTTGATCCCTAGTATCCACTATGTTTTGAGATTGATGTTGATGTGACTTTGCTATGCTTAATGCTTGTCACTAGGACCCGAGTGCCATGATTTTAGATCTGAACCTATTATGTTTTCATGAATACATGTGTGTTCTTGATCGTATCTTGCAAGTTGTAGACACCTATTATGAGTTATGATCTGCATACCCCAAGGTGACAATAATTGGAATTCTTTCCGGTGATTATCATAGTTTGAGGAGTTCATGTATTCACTAAGTGCTAATGCTTTGGTCCGGTTCTCTATTAAAAGGAGGCCTTAATATCCCTTAGTTTCCATTAGGACCCCGCTGCCACGGGAGGGTAGGACAAAATATGTCATGCAAATTCTTTTCCATAAGCACATGTGACTATATACGGAATACATGCCTACATTATATTGATGAATTGGAGCTAGTTCTGTGTCACCCTAGGTTATGACTGCTACATGATGAATATCATCCAACACAATTATCAATGTCGATCCATTGCGTACGAGCTTTTCGCATATCAATATTTGCTAAGTTACTGTAACGCCCTGGATACAACTTTCCATATTTGTAACTCCGACTCTTGCCTTTTTCCGGAGATGCGATATGATTTTCCCTTCGTGGTTGGGTTTTGTTTTTGCTTTGTTTTGTTCATGTAGTGCATTTCATATCATGTCATCATGTGCATCGCATTTGCATACGTGTTCGTCTCATGCATCCGAGCATTTTCCCCGTTGTCCGTTTTGCAATCCGACACTCCCACGTGCACCGACGCACCCCTCTTGTCTCTTTTCACGAGCGGGTGTTAAACGCTCTCGGAATGGACCGAGATTTGCCAAGTGGCCTTGGTACACCACCGGTAGACCGCCTGTCAAATTTCGTGCCATTTGGAGTCCGTTTGATACTCCAACGGTTAACCGGGGAACCGCAAAGGACTCGTTTGTGTTGCAGCCCAACACCCCTCCAAAACGGTCCAATAACCCTTTCAAACCCTTCCATGTCCTCCATCGTCAGATCACGATCGTGTGGGCGAAAACTACACTCCATTTGGACAGTCCTACCTCATACCTATAAATATGTGATCCCCTCCAAATTTTCGCACAGTACAAACCCTAGCACCGCTCCCCTCGCGCCGCCGGACGTTTCTTCCTCCGCCGCTGGACGTGTGTGCCCTCCACATCACTTCGGCCAATCCCGTCGTGCCACCTCAGCTCCTCCGCCACCTGTCCTGCCGCTTCCTCGCACCGCGCCGGCCCGCCGGGACCCGGATCTGGCCCTCCGGGCCCGAGCCGCCCGATCCCGACGCCGCCCGCGCGCCCCCTTGTCTCCGGTGCTGCCCGGCACCTCCGTGACGACCCCGCCGCCGTGCAACTCTGGCGACGCGCCGCCCGACGCCGCCTTCCCCCGCATGCACCTCGCATGCGTCGTGCCCGCACCAGCAATGCGCCGACGTCGAGCTCCTTCGCCGTCGTCGTCCGACCCCGGGAACGGGACCCCCTGGCCCAGATCTGCCGTCCGCCGGACCCCGCCCTGCCGCCGACCATCCATCACCGGAGCTCCGCCTAGCCGCCCCGCTCCGGCGTCCTCTCCCCGCGCCACCGCTGCCTTGCGGGATCGGGAGGAGCCCGATCCGGGCGTTGACCGCATCAACCTGGGCCGGCCCGACCTCGCTGAGGCCCAGATCCAGGCCCAGCGCCGGCCTGCCTCGCCTCCTCTCCACTCGGGCCGAGCCCATGGGTGCGCAATCTCGTCCAATCTCTCGCCCATGCGTCATATAACTATTCTACGCTCGGGTGTTTTTTTCACTATCCCCGAATTCGTACTTTTTATGCCTCTGTTCCTTACCTCTTATCTCCATGACCGTAGCTCCATTTCATGCATATGATATATCAAAATGTTCATTGGGAGATGCTCTTCATTTAATTACATTGTGGCATGCTTGTTTGAGTTCATCTTCATGCCCTAATCATTGATGCAAGAGTGCTACAAAATGTTTACTGCCGCTACTTATCAGTTTACGGTGATTTGTCATTTTTGTCACATTTGATGTGTGCTTCATATGGGCATGAGCTCTACATGTGTTTTGAACTATGCCATCCCATCTTCACAGGGGTTCTTGCCATGTATTTTTGTGATCAATGTGGTGACTAGCACAAGCATGCAAAGTAGCCTTCGTGCTATTGCTGTTTTCAGGGACTTAGGATTTTACTGTCTTATGCCTGCTGTTATTTTTATGCCATGTAAACTTGATGCTATAGTGAGATCCATGCTTGTTTTGAGTATCTTCTGTAAGGGTGTTTTGAACATATGGTTATGATCTATCCATCCATGCCCCTGTTTGCAATTATGGAGTGCCCTAGAATGTCTTAATCTTGCTCTACTTTTACTATAAAATGTTCCTGGCAGATTGTTTACATGTTAATCAATTTTGCCATGGTTGTTGCTAGTGATCCATGCATGATATGATTTTTCTATTGCCATGGTTAGCTTCTTGAACATGTCTTCTTGCTGTTAGTGTGCTTATATTGTCATGCAAGGCTTTGTGATGAGTGATTTGAGCTCGCAAAGTAGCCTTCATAATTCTGTTTATGCCATGCTCTGTTTTTCTGCTAAGTCTGAAAGTGTTAATAAAACTTGCTATGTTTACATGGGTGCCATCATATCTTCTATGCCTTTCTGGCTCATGATCAGTAAGCGACTTTTGTTCTATGCATTTAGTAGAATCATGACATGTCTTTGTTTGCTATGATATGTTCCCGTAGCATGTTGTTTGCTTGCTCTAAACATGGCTTCCTGATGTTATTTCTAGCATGTTAGTATTTTCACCAAGTTTGTGAAGCTGATATCTTTTGCACTTTTGCCATGCTTGTTTGAACCTGGTCTTGTGAGTTTTAGCCGTAGTTCAGTGTTCATGTTTTGTCAGGCATCTTGAGTAAATCACTTCCATGTGCTTTGTTGCTATGTTGGAGTGCAGTAGCTTAGTTTCTTGTTGCATTCTAGATGGCATTGTGATGTTAATCACAGAATTCTGCCATTCTTGTTTTGCTTGCCATTTGCAAACCATGCATCCGTTTCTGGTGATCCTCATATCGATTTCAACCGAAATCATCTCATGTTTCCAGTGGCACACTTGGTTTGCCAAGTTGATGCCTTCTTCATCCTTTTCCTTCCGGAGCACGCATATGCAATGCATATCGCATCTTGCATATCATGCCATGTTTTGCATCATGCTGCTTGTGCATTGCACCGTGATTGATTGTTGGTCCTTTGCTTGTGTTCTTGATTTGGGTAGAGCCGGGAGAGGAGTACGTGATCGAGTAACTTGTTGAGTACGCTGACTAGGATCAAGCTTTCATCAACTCTGTGAACTTTGCAGGCAAGATGACCATACCCTCGAAATCACTTCTATCTTTGCTTGCTAGTTGCTCGTTCTATTGCTATGTCGTGCTACCTACCACTTGCTATATCATGCCTCCCATATTGCCATGTCAAGCCTCTAACCCACCTTCCTAGCAAACCGTTGTTTGGCTATGTTACCGCTTTTGCTCAACCCCTCTTATAGCGTCGCTAGTTGCAGGTGAAGATGAAGCTTGTTCCATGTTGGAACATGGATATTGTTGGGATATAATTATTATCTCTTATTTACTTTAATGCACCTATATACTTGGTAAAGGGTGGAAGGCTCGGCTTTATGCCTGGTGTTTTGTTCCACTCTTGCCGCCTTAGATTCCGTCATACCGGTGTTATGTTCCTTGATTTTGTGTTCCTTACGCGGTTGGGTGTTATGAGAACCCCTTGACAGTTTGATTTGAATAAAACTCCTCCAGCAAGGCCCAACCTTGGTTTTACCATTTGCCTCACACCACCTACTTTTCCCTTGGAAGTCGTGCTCCCGAGGGTCATCTTTATTTTAACCCCCCCGTGCCAGTGCTTCTCTAAGTGTTGGTCCAAACTGGGCGATGTCTGGCACCCCATGGGCAACCAGGGTCTATGCCAACCCGATGTCTTGCCCATCCGGCGTGCCCTGAGAACGAGATATGTGTAGCTCCTATCGGGATTTGTTGGCACATTCGGGCGGCTTTGCTGGTCTTGTTTTACCATTGTCGAAATGTCTTGTAACCGGGATTCTGAGTCCGATCGGGTTTTCCTGGAGAAGGAATATCCTTCGTTGACCATGTGAGCTTGTGATGGGCTAAGTTGGGACACCCCTGCAGGGTTTGAACTTTCGAAAGTCGTGCCCGCGGTTATGGGCAGATGGGAGTCTGTTAATATCCGGTTGTAGAAAACTTGACACTTCACTTAATTAAAATGCATCAACCGTGTGTGTAGCCGTGATGGTCTCTTTCCGGCGGAGTCCGGGAAGTGAACACGGTTCTTGTGTTATGCTTGAACATAAGTAGCTTTCAGGATCACTTCTTGATCACTTCTAGTTCACGACCATTGCGTTGCTTATCTTCCCACTCTTATTTGCGTAAGTTAGCCACCATATATATGCTTAGTGCTTGCTGCAGCTCCACCTCACTACCCTTTCCTACCCATAAGCTTAAATAGTCTTGATCTCGCGGGTGTGAGATTGCTGAGTCCTCGTGACTCACAGATACTTCCAAACAGATGCAGGTGTCGATGATGCCAGTGCAGGGGACGCTGCCGAACTCAAGTGGGAGTTCAACGAGGGTTCGGGTCATTACTATGTTTCTTTTCCGGATGATCAGTAGAGGAGCCCAGTTGGGACGATCGGGGATCTAGCATTTGGGGTTGTATTTCTTTATTTTGGTTCCGTAGTCGGACCTTTGTTTGTACCTTGGATGATGTATGGTATATTTATGTATTGTGTGAAGTGGCGTTTGTAAGCCGACTCTTTATCCCTTTCTTATTCAGTACATGGGATGTGTAAAGATTACCCCTCTTGCGACATGCCTACCATGCGACTATGCCTCTAAGTTGTGCCTCAACACGTGGGAGATATAGCTGCATCGTGGGTGTTACAGTTACTTTCGTTGCTACTTCTGTTACAATCAATACAAAACTGCTACTGTTACTTTTGCCACTATCATCATTACTTCCATACTACTTTGCTACTAAATACTTTGCTGCAGATATTAAGTCTTTCAAGTGTGGTTGAATTGACAACTCAACTGCTAATACTCGTGAATATTATTTGGCCCCCTTGTGTCGAATCAATAAATTTGGGTTTAATACTCTACCCTCGGAAACTATTGCGATCCCCTATACTTGTGGGTTATCACACCACTAAGGGAATCGCAACATACATATCATCAAATATCGTACACATATCAAGTTCACATGATTACTTGCAACATGAGTTCTCCCGTGACCTCAAGAACAAAAGTAACTACTCACAAATAATATTAATGCTCCAGATCAGAGGGGTATTAAATAGCATAATGGATCTAAACATATAATCTTCCACCAAATAAACCATATAGTAATCAACTACAATATGTAATCAACACTACTAGTCAGCCACAGGTACCAATCTGAGGTTCCGGTACAAAGATTGAATACAAGAGATGAACTAGGGTTTCAGAGGAGATGGTGTTGTTGAAGACGTTGATGGAGTTTGGCCTCCCAACGATGAGAGGGTTGTTGGTGATGATGATGGCTTCTATTTCCCCCTCTGGGAGGGAAGTTCCCCCGACGGAATCGCTTCACCGGAGGGCAAAAGTGCTCCTTCCCAAGTTCCGCCTCGAGACGGCGGCGCTCCATCTCGAAATTCCTCTCCTCATTTTTTTCTAGGTCAAAATGACCTATAGACCAAAAGTTAGGCACCGGAGGCGGGCTGTGAGGGAGTCCTGGGCTAAGGGGTCCTCGGGCGTCCGACCTATTAGACATGGGCCGGACTGATGGGCTGTGAAGATACAAAGACCGAAGACTCTACCCGTGTCCGGATGGGACTCACCTTGGCGTGGAAGGAAAGCTTGGCGGACAAATATGAAGATTCCTTTCTCTGTAACCGACCTTGTGTAACCCTAGATCCCTCCAGTTCCTATATAAACCGGAGGGCTAGGTCCGTAGAGACATCCTCATAATCATAGTCAGATAGGCTAGACATTTAGGGTTTAGCCATTACGATCTCGTGGTAGATCAACTCTTGTAATACTCATATTCATCAAGATCAATCAAGCAGGAAGTAGGGTATTACCTCCATAGAGAGGGCCGGAACCTGGGTAAACATTGTGTCCCCTGTCTCCTATTACCATCGACCTTAGACACACAGTTCGAGACCCCCTACCCAAGATCCGCAGGTTTTGACACCAACATTGGTGCTTTCATTGAGAGTTCCACTGTGCTGTCGTCAAAAGGTTTGATGGCTCCTTCAATCATCTACAATGACGCTGTCCAAGGGGAAGTCTTCCTCCCCGAACAAATCTTCTTGTTCGGCCGGTTCGCACTGCGGGCCAACTCACTTGGCCATCTGGAGCAGATCAAAAGGTACGCCCCTGGCCATCAGGTCAGATTTGGAAGCTTGAACTACATCGCGGATATCCGTGGAGACTTGATCTTCGACGGATTCGAGACCACGGCAGCCGTTACCTGTCACCACGATGAACATGACGTAGATCTGTCATCGGACCATACCCAGGAGATAGTACCTGTAGCTGCTCTGGCCCTAGATCCAGAGCAGATCGCGCCATCCGAAGGCGGGAAGCTCAACCCCGTCGCGGAAGCCGCAGACTCAGCGGCGTTGGAGCCGCACACAAACCTAAATTCAAGTGACATCTATGTCACCGGAACCATGGACTCGTCTCTGGCTACATGTTCCGAACCTTATGCGTCCGCACACGTCGAGCTTGATCGGTCATCGATCGTCAAATTAAGCTCCACGGACATCTTCTGGCACTCGCCTTTGGGCGACGTTTTAAACTCATTAAGAGCACTATCCTTAGCGGGGGGCTCATAGCCGAATTATATCCAGTTCGAACTAGAGGCTGATGACGGAGAATTTCACTTCCCACCCACCGCCCACTTCATAGCCATTGTCGAAGACTTAACTCACACGCTCGATTATGGCTCGGATGACATCGACGGTATGGACGACGATGTCGGAGAAGAAGAGGCCCAAAACCTACCGTTTACCGAACGCTGGACAACCACTTCCTCGTATGACGTATACATGGTGGATGTGCCAAAAGAGAATAGTGGCGATGACAAGGAAGATCCGGTTGAGGATAAACCTCCCGAGATACAACCAAAGCGCCAGCGTCAGCGGCGCCGCTCTAAGTCGCGCCGCAGCAAAGACAGCAACACCGGCACAGGAGAAGACAATACTCTGGATGGTGCCGAAGATAGTGAAGACCCCGTTCAGCCAACTTCCGAAAAGGATGAACGGGAACATGGGCCAGTTAGCCCTGGTAAACAGGCCACACACGAAGACTCGGAGGATAGTAATTATCTTCCGCTCTCTGAGGACGAGGCAAGCCTCGGCACCGAGGAGTTTATCGTGCCTGAGGAACCTCTCGAACAGGAGCGCTTCAAGCGCTAGCTAATAGCCACTGCAAGGAGCCTGAAAAAGAAACAGCAGCAGCTTCGAGCTGATCAAGATCTGCTCAATGTAGATGGATTGATGTCCTGGAAGCTGAGGAGCACGGCCTCAAGCGACCACTCAAAAGTTACCCGAAGCACAAATTGCTACCTCAATTCGATGACGAGGCGTTGGAGCCCAGGCCTTCAGTACACAATGCTGTTGACCGACCACCACGTGGTCGGGAAAAAAGCGGCAACACAAGCCGAACACCAGCCCGCCTTACCTCGCTGTAAAGGCAGAGACAAAACTTCTCAGGGATACACGTATGATCTCCGACAGGGCCTGAAGAATAAAACAACCACATGGTCGGGACAAAGCAGCAACACAAGCCGAACACCAGCCTGCCTTACCTCGCTGTAAAGGCAGAGACAAAACTTCTCAAGGATACACGTATGATCTCCGGCAGGGCCTGAAGAATAAAACAGGCCCGGCCAGATCGATCTACGGATCATGGGGGCGTGCCTCGACGCACGATGACGGATATCAAGCCGAGCATGACAAGCCTTGTCATGCGCAGGCCGAAAACCGCAAACGGACTTCATCGGAGCTACGACGCGATGTTGCCCGATATAGAGGCGCCGCACACCCTCTTTGCTTCACTGATGAAGTAATGGAGCATGAATTCCCAGAAGGGTTTAAACCCGTAAATATTGAATCATACGATGGAACAACTGATCCCGCGGTGTGGATTGAGGATTTTCTTCTCCACATCCATATGGCCCGCGGAGATGACCTCCACGCCATCAAATACCTCCCGTTAAAATTCAAAGAGCCAGATCGACACTAGTTAAACAGTCTGCCCGAAAACTCTATTAGCAGCTGGGAGGATTTGGAAGACGCCTTCCGCGACAACTTCCAAGGTACATATGTTCAGCCACCAGACACCGATGACTTAAGCCATATAGTTCAACAGCCCGGAGAGTCAGTCAGGAAATTCTGGACTAGGTTCCTAACTAAAAAGAATCAGATCGTCGACTGTCGAGACGCCGAAGCCCTAGCGGCCTTTAAACACAGCATACACGACGAATGGTTCGCCCGCCACCTCGGCCAAGAAGAGCCGAAGTCCATTGCATCCCTCACAACACTCATGACCCGCTTTTGTGCGGGTGAAGATAGTTGGCTGGCCCGTAGCAAAAACAATGCAAGCAACGCCGGCACCTCTGAAGCCAGAAATAGCAACGACAAGTCCCGACGCAACAGACACAAGCGTCGAAACAACAATGACAACACCAATGATACATCAGTCAATGCCGGATTCAGTGGCTCTAAGTCTGGTCAGGAGAAGAAGCCGTTGAAAAAGAACAATTCGGGCTTATCCAGCTTGGACTGCATACTCAATCGTCCGTGCCAGATCCATGGTACCCCAGGCAAAACACCCAATCATACCAACAGAGATTGTTGGGTTTTCAAACAGGCCGGCAAGTTAAATGCCGAAAGCAAGGAGAAGGGATCGCAAAGAGAGGACGACACAAGGAGCCCCGGCCACCGAACACAGTGGGATAGAAGAAGTTTCCCCCTCAGGTCAAAACGGTGAACATGATATACGCTACCCATATCCCCAAGAGGGAGCGCAAGCGCGCGCTCAGGGACGTCTATGCGATAGAGCCAGTCGCCCCAAAATTTAATCCATGGTCGTCATGCCCGATCACTTTCGATCGTCGGGATCATCCGACCAGTATCCGTCACGGCGGTTCAGCCGCACTTGTCCTGGACCCAATAATTGATGGGTTCCACCTGACGCGAGTCCTGATGGACGGTGGCAGCAGCCTCAACCTGCTCTATTAGGATACAGTGCGCAAAATGGGCATTAATCCATCACGGAACAATCCCACAAAGACTACCTTTAAAGGAGCCATACCAAGTGTAGAGGCCCGCTGTACGGGCTCATTCACACTAGAGGTTGTCTTCGGATCTCCGGACAACTTCCGAAGCGAGGAGTTAATCTTCGATGTCGTCCCCTTTCGCAGCGGCTATCACACACTGCTTGGACAAACCGCATTTGCTTGATTCAATGCGGTGCCACACTAGGCTTATCTCAAGCTCAAGATGCCCGGACAATGTGGCGTCATAACGGTTAATGGAAACACAGAACGCTCCCTTCGCACTGAGGAGCACACCGCTGCCTTAGTAGCAGAAATACAGAGCGACCTTTTCAAATAGAACCTTAATTCGGTGGCCGAGCTCCCGGACACTGTCAAGAGAGTCCGGACTATTCTGCAGCAGGACAGCTCGGCTCATCAAGAGCTCGACTAGCAATTCGGCCTCCGCCCCAGTCCTGACCAAGTGGCGGCAATTGTACCGCACGTACATAACTAGGCACTCAAAATACCATGGGCATGGATGGAGGCATAACTAGCTTGTGATCCACAATACGTCTCGACCGCCCCCGGACACACATACTTTCATTGTTTCCTTTTTCTCCTTTTTCAGGTTTCTTTTTCACAGGCCTTCCCTGACGGTTTGACCATCGGTTCCTTTTGAACTGATAAATTCACCAAGACGACAAGAAGCATTGACGTACTGGGGAAATTTTAGGTGGTTTCTTTAACAATCCCTTTACCTATTTTCAGGACCCACACGCAGCTCTCCCTTGGTTAAGGCATATTAAATAGCCTTCTGCTTATCGCACTACTTGTATAAATGCGCTTTGACGCACTAATGAAATTATCATGGAAACAGTTTGCAGCCCAAATTCTACGGCTCTAGCTTACTACCCTTTCTTCCTTTTCTTTTTTGATAACATTATCAAATAGCACCCATACACTTTGGTACATTTCAATTTGCTAGGGGCTTCATAGCGCCCCACAACATGGCAACAAAGTCCAAACACTTTTTATAGTATAGTTCAGCACCCTGAATTTAGCACTATATGCATTGGCTCCGAATCATGTCTTTCATCAATAGTTGGGTTACCTGGCTCCTGTGCTTGCTACCTTACGTTCCGCTATATCGGCTAGGGTAGTAAAGGGAGAACTACTGCGATTGTGCCCTGGTTTACCCGGATGAGCACCTCAGTAATGAAAGCCGAAAACTGACTGTCATGATGCGGCGAGAGCCGGTCAGCTCTTCGGAGGTCTCAAATCTTTAGAGATTTTTCCACATTACACGAAGGATCGGTACTTACCCGATCAAGTGTTTACAACATCCTAGTTTGGATACTAGGGGCTACATCCATATTTTTATTGTCAAACACCTATGGCTAAGTGAGTGTGGTAAAGCCGCATAGTCCGATTGCCTGGTTCGTCGTGCTAAACACCTCCTTCAAGGACCAAACAATTGGATCAAGAGTGTTTAGATTACATCCCGAACACCCCCGTACTACCTACGTGGGGGCAGAAGCCGACGACTGGCCAACTCTCAGATTTCACACAACACGACCACACAGGAGGTGAATTTTTTTAAATAACAAAGTGAAAAATTTGGAAGGCTAATGTCGGAGAAGTTTGAGATGTCTATGATGAGTGAACTCAAGTTCTTTCTTGGTTTGCAAATCAAGCAAACTAAGGAGGGTACCTTTGTTTCCCAAACAAAGTATACCAAGGTCTTATTCAAGAAGTTCAACATGCAATAGAGCAAAAGTATGAAAATACCCACGCCTACTAGTGGACATCTTGACTTCACTAAGGACGGCAAACCAGTTGACCAAAAGGTTTACCGCTATATGATTCTTTAATTGTTATATCTATGTGCCTCCCATCCCGATATTATGTTAAGTGTGTGCATGTGTGCGTGATATTAATCGGCCCCTAAGGAATGTTATCTTAAGGCTGTGAAATGGATAGTGACATACTTAATTCATACACCAAACTTTGGCATTTGGTATCCTAAGAGGTCCTCTTTTGATCTTGTTGGCTACTCTGATTCGGACTATGCCGAAGACAAGGTTGATAGAAAGTCCACTTCAGGTACTTGTCAATTTCTTGGTAGATCTCCTATGTCTTGGTCCTCCAAGAAACAAAACTCGGTATCCTTATCCCCCGCCGAAGCAGAATACATTGCTGCCGGTTCATGTTGTGCTCAATTACTTTGGCTTACCCAAACTCTTAAAGATTATGGGATATATGTGAAACATGTTCCATTGCTTTGTGATAATGAAAGTGCTATTAAGATTGCTCACAATCCCGTTGAACATTGTCGAACCAAGCATATTGAAGTTAGTCATCATTTCATTTGAGATCATGTTGCTAAAGGAGACATTGATCTTAAGCATGTTCGTACCGATAAGCAATTGGCGGATATATTCACCAAACTGCTTGATGAGAAAGTATTTTGCCATTTGAGAGGTGAATTGAACATCATTGATGCCTCAAACTTTGAGTAGAAACTCCATTTGGATGCATGCAAGGCATCATGAGTTCTTGACTAAACCTTGAAATTTCTCTTATGATGATGATCATATGTCTTGGATCTATATTTGTACCCTTGCATGTCATATAACCCTTGTAGGTACTTGGATGAACCCAAATCTATGAGATTGCAACTCACTCACATCTTGAGCAATCTCTACATCACCAAGTCTCTACAATATGGTAGTTGAAGACAAGGAAGCATGAATCCTTTCAACATATCCTTTGACAATTTCTTTATATCAAATTTCATTTGGTATCAAATTTCATGATTGTCACTTTGGATACACAAGTGTTCTTCCTTGCAAGACTAACCCATGTAGGTAGATAAACTCAAATTACAAGTGGTGCTCCCAACTCTTGATGAGCTACATCAACCTAGAGCATCCCACACAAGTTCAACTACATGATCAAGATCAACACCACCACCCAAGGTATGTCATTCCATCTTAGAGAAGCTTTACCCCAAGGCATGGGTCCAAGCAGCTCAACAACATGAGAATACATCAAAATGCTTAAAAGAAAAATGGTAACCCCATTTTGAGCTTAAACGATGAGTATGACCTACGATCAAGTGTTCTCAATTGACTCCTAATGTTGGATTAGGGGTTCTGCAAACCCTTGAGAGGTTCAAACTCTGGGGTGCATGCGAAGAACTCATCCTCCCCAGTCTGCTTGCTCAATGATTCCAAGGCCTAGCTCGACGAACCCAAGGGACAAGAGACACAACAGTTTATCCTGGTTCGGGCCACCTTGCGATGTAATACCCTACTCCAGCTTTGTGGTGGATTGCCTCGAGGGGCTGAGGATGAACTAGTATAGTGGTGGAACAGCCTCAGGAGGTGAGGTGTTCTTACGCTCGATGAGCTGGTGAGTTGGTCAGGGTGGAATGGATCTGATCTCCCTCTATGGTTGCGGCTAGGTCCTATTTATAGGGGCCTTGGTCCTCTTCCCAAATATAGGCGGGAAGGGAACCCACGACAGCCAAATTCGAAGGGAGACAATGTAACGCCCTCGATGTGGCTATATCTCCCACGTGTCGAAGCACGACTTAGAGGCATAACCGCATTGAAAGCAATGTCGCAAGTGAGGTAATCTTCACACAACCCATGTAATACATAAGGGAAGGAGATACATAGTTGGCTTACAATCAACACTTCACACAATACAAGAATAAGTCATTACATCATCCAGATACAATCAAGGTCCGACTACGGAAGCAAAATGAAAGAAGACTACCCCAAAAGCTACACAGATCCCCGATCGTCCCGACTGGGCTCCACTACTGATCAACTAGAACGAAACAACACAAAGGACAAGATCTTCAACAACTCCTCCTTGAGCTTGGTTGCGTCATCTGCAAGGTTTCATCGGCACCTGCAAACAGGTTTTGGAAGTACCCGTGAGTCACGGGGACTCAGCAATCTCACACCCTCGCGATCAAGACTATTTAAGCTTATTGGTAAGGTAAAGGTATGAGGTGGAGCTGCAGCAAGCGACTAGCATATATGGTGGCTAACATACGCAAAAGAGAGCGAGAAGAGAAGGCAAAGCACGATCGAACAACTATGATCAAGAAGTGATCCTAGAACAACCTACATCAAGCATTACTCCAACACCGTGTTCACTTCCCGGACTCCGCCGAGAAGAGACCATCACGGTTACACACGCGGTTGGTGCATTTTAATTAAGGTCAACTTCAGGTTTTCTACAACCGGACATTAACAAATTCCCATTTGCCCATAACTGCGGGCACGACTTTCGAAAGTTCAAATCCCTGCAGGGGTGTCCCAACTTATCCCATCACAAGCTCTCACGGTCAACGAAGGATATTCCTTCTAGCGGGAAGACCCGATCAGACTCGGAATTCCGGTTACAAGACATCCTCGACAATGGTAAAACAAGTCCAGCAAGACCACCTGCTATGCCGACAAATCCCGATAGGAGCTACACATATCTCGTTCTCAGGGCACACCGGATAAGCTAAGCATACGGGAGCCAACGTAACCCAATTTGCCAAGGGACGGCCCCGCATGGCGCTCTGGGTTGGACCAACACTTAGAGAAGCACTGGCCTGGGGGTTTAAATAAAGATGACCCTTGAGCCGGCCGACTCAAGGGAAAGAAAAGGCTAGGTGGCGAATGGTAAAACCAATGTTGGGCCTTGCTAGAGGAGTTTTATTCAAGGCGAACTATCAAGGGGTTCCCATTATAACCCAACCGCGTAAGGAACGCAAAATCCGGGACATAACACCGATATGACGGAAACTAGGGCGACAAGAGTGGAACAAAACACCAGGCATAAGGCCGAGCCTTCCACCCTTTACCAAGTATATAGATGCATTAATTAAATAAGAGATATTGTGATATCCCAACAAGTAAACATGTTCCAACAAGGAACAACATCTCCATGTTCCAACAAGGAACAAACTTTAATCTTCACCTGCAACTAACAACGCTATAAGAGGGGCTGAGCAAAGCGGTAATATAGCCAAACAACGGTTTGCTAGGATAAGGTCGGTTAGAGGCTTGGTTTAACAATATGGGAGGCATGATAAGCAAGTGATAGGTATCGCAGCATAGGCATAGCAAAAGAGCGAGCAACTAGCAAGCAAAGATAGAAGTGATTTCGAGGGTATGGTCATCTTGCCTGCAAAGTTGTCAGAGTTGACTTGACCCTCGTAAGCAAACTCAACGGCTCCTTGTTCACGAACTCATCTCCCGGCTCTACCCAAACAAGAACAACAAGCAAACAGAACACAATCAACCACATGCAATGCTCAAACAACATGATGCAAACACGGTATGATATGCGGGATGCGGTATGTGATGCATATGCAAGATTTGACAAGGAATGATTGAACCTTGCCCCAAATTGGAAATCCAAGAGTGCCACTGGAAAGGTGAGGTGATTTCGGTTGAAATCGATATAAAGATCACCAGAATCGGATGCACGGTTTGGAAATGGCAAGCAAAACAAATATGACACCGGTCTGCGATAATCAGCAAGTAGCCATCTAAATGCATCAAGAGAAATATTCTACAACACTCAAACATGACAAAAAAATACATGCCAGAGATCCACTCAAGATGCTTGACAAAAGATGAACACTGAGCTACGGCTAATTCATCCATTAACAGGTACAAACAAGCATGGCAAAAGTGCAAATGATAACAGGTTTCAGACAGTGAAATTTACACAAGTTTGGAATTTATCATCAAAAAGCACACTTTAGAGCATAAAAACTACATGCTACAGGAACATATCATGGCAAATCAAGGCACGGCATGAAGCTACTCAAAGCACTTAACAAAAGTCCCTTAGTGACCTTGAGCCAAAAGTGATCAGAAAATACAATTGCAAGCATGTGAACATTGCAAAAGCATAAACAGATTCAGACTTAGTGAAAAACTGGAGCATGCAAATCAGTTAACGAGTAGGCATGTTTCCGAGCTCGATGCACTCGCTACAAGGCATGGCATGACAAACTAAGCACACACCCATTAATAAGACATGTCATAGAAGCTAGACATGGCAAGAACAACAACATAGCATGCACGAATCAATAGCAACATCCTCGGCAAAATCGCTAAACATGTCAATAATCTTCCAGGATTCACGATATAGCAAAAGTAGAGCTTGATTTACTCAAGCTAGGGCGCTCCATAAATACAAACAAAGACATGCATGGATAGAGCACCACAATGTTAACAAATCATCCTTATTGATCATCCTCAAAAGAGGCACGGATCACTAGTAAACAACATGAACATATGGCATAACGACAAAATCAGGACAAGGACTTAGTGAAATTCTACGTCCCTGAAATCAGCATTACCGATTACGCTACTTTACAAGCTTGTTCTAGTCACCACACATATCACAAAAATACATGGCAAGCACCTCTATAAAGATGGCATGGCATATAACAAAATACATGTAGAGCTCAGGATCATATCATGCACACATTAAACATGGCAAAAATGACAAATAGTTATTTGCTGAAACAGATCTGCCAAATTCATCACATAGCCCTCTTCCAACAGCATTTCGGGCATCAAGATGAGCTCAAATGAAAATGATGCAATGAGATGAAATGATGTACTCGTCGAGGCAAACATTTTTATATGCTACACGCACAAATCGGAGTCACGGATGATGAGTTATGGCATGATGAACATGAGCACATGAAACTGATTTTTAGGGACTTGGCAGTTTTCAGAAAAAACATGCGAGCGCTAAATAACTAAACGGCGCACAGGCGGGGAATAGGGGAATGCTCACCACATGGGCTCGGCCCAGAACATGGAGATGGGCCGGCTTTGGAGCCCATGCGCAGAGGAGTGGTTGTCCTTGTCAACCACTTGCTCCCGCTCTGGCAAGGAACAATGGCGGCGGCGGCACGGTACAAAGCTCCGGCGAGGGCATACACAGGCCGGGGACGCGGGAAGGCACCGAAAATGGGCAGATCCGGATGCGGGGACTCCGGATACGGCGACGAGGAAGCTTGAGGCGGCCCGGGCGCGGAGATCCCTCCAGGCCATGGCGTGGCGGCTCCGTGGGAAGCAACAGAGAGAGAGAGGGCTCGGGATGAGAGAGAGCCAGGGGAACACGTGAGATGGCGCGGGGCGGCATGACCTGAGGACGGCGGCGGCGGCGGAGCAGCTTCCGGTGAAGAAGGCGGCGGCGACCGGCGTCTCTCCGGCGAAGTCCGGCGGGACTCCGGCGGGCGGGCGGCGGCTTGGGCCCGTGCGGGCCTCAAATGGGCTCCGCGGGCCGCGAAGAGAGAGAGGGCGCGGCGTGGGCTGATGTGGCGCGCTCCGGTTGGCCGGGAGCGGTCCGGGATGACGTGGTAGGCTCCCATAGGCTGGAGCGACATGGCGGCGGCGCGGCGGACATGTCCAGCGCGGTGAGGATGCGTCCGGCGGCGCGAGGGAAGGGATTTTAGGGTTTCAACCACGAATTTTGATGGGGTGCACATATTTATAGGTAGAGGGAGCTAGGAGAGTCCAAATGAGGTGCGGTTTGCGGCCACACGATCGTGATCGAACGACCGAGATGATGGAGGAGGTTTAGGTGGGTTTTGGGCCACTTTGGAGGGGTGTTGGGCTGCAACACACACAAGGCCTTTTCGGTCCCTCGGTTAACCGTTGGAGTATCAAACGAAGTCCAAATGATACGAAACTTGACAGGTGGTTTTCCGGTAGTAAACCAGGCCGCATGACAAGTCTCGGTCCAATCCGAAAACGTTTAACACCCGCACACAAAAAGAGGTAGAAAGGAACACCGAGTGACATAGGAACGTCGGATTGCAAAACGGACAACGGGGAAAAAGCTCGAATGCATGAGACGAACATGTATGCAAATGCGATGCACATGATGACATGATATGCAATGCATGACACACAAGCAATGGAAAGGCAAACACCAGCGAATGACTGGAAGACACCTGGCACATCGGTCTCGGGGCGTTACAACACTCCACCACTACGAGAGGATCTCGTCCCGAGATATAGAATGGCACCGGAGGGAAAACAGAAGAGAAAGAGAAGAGGTAAAACTAAGTTGCTTCTTTGACAAACGAGTGAAACCAAAGAACCTTGAAAAGGTTGAGCAAATAGAAAGAAAGAAAGCAACGGAGAAGAATAAAGTTAAAGAACTCCGTTAAGAAAAGGGAAAAGAAAGAACCGATTCGGGTAGCGCTCCGGTTTAGAAGGGGTGCAAGAATAGATAAGGCGAAAAGAACTTGAGCAAAAAAAGGACATAACACTCTGGTAAATGCTTAAGCAAAGAAAGAAGCATGCTCTTGACAAAACAAGATGATGGGTTGAAAAGAGCAACATCGCAATGCCTCCGGAACAAAAGTAAGAATGGAATGGGATGAATGAAGGGAAAACAAGATCTCGAGGGAGTACGCTTACAACAAAAGCTAGAAGGGAGTTGTTGGAAAACCAACAACGAAAAGAGTAAGCTTGATATGGTCTTATGGAATACATCTCAAATTATGAGGTGACAACCTGCCACTCATGGGAAAAGAATTGGACTGATATGAGCAAATTGACGAGAAAGTATATCGCACCGGAAAGGATAAATGAAGAAATTGGATCATTTATAAGCACCATACATAGCAACAATCCTTAGGGAAAGCTTTAGGTGAAATATAACCCAAGGTAACTCCAATGACGAGATTGATGGATTTAAAATATCTCATACTTAATAACATGTGAATCATGGAACATGAACTCAAATTATCAAGAATGACATAATACCACCTCCAAAGATACGGTAGAAAGAAATTGCACTCCGAATTGCAAGATGAAGAATGCTTGAGCTTCCTAGAAATGAATCTCGATGAAAACTTCGAGAAGGAATTAAATCCTTGATGAATCACCACGTCGAGCCTCCATGAAGATCTCCGGTAAACAAAGGAATGAAAAGAAAGAGAAATTGAAAACACAAGGTGAATCCTTGCAATGATTTAGATGGATCTCCGTGATAATTAGAGCTTGGAACTCCGGGAAAGAAAAGATAAAGCATCTCGAACCAAGAATGTGATATGATGAACCTCCGGAATAAGGAATTAATCACTTGTGTGAATCAAGAATAAGAATTACATTATGCTTATCCTTCACCAATTAAATTGATGACAACCAATGGATTTGGCACACTACTTATTCTCGTAGAAAGGATTAAGATAGATATAGCATAACTTGAGAACGTCTTCAATAAGTTACCGGTAGGATTGAGAAGAACGAATGAATATATACGATAACGAATGACGAGAACTCTTGCACGAACCACGGTTAGGATTGACAACGAATAAATAGATATGATAGCAAGGAAGAAAAATCCTGAATAGCCACCGTAAGAATTGGAACTAAACGAAGTAAAGGGATGAATCACTGGGAAGAATTAGAGAATGAGTGAGGATACTTGAGGGGATTTAGATACCACTGAAACGAAGAGATCACGAACTAATTAGAGAATATTGAATGATGCACGGGTAAGATTTGGAGAATGAGAGCTGAAAGCTAGAATGAAAAAAATCTTCTAAAATGATGGGCTTCATAGAAAAACAAACTTAAATACTCTTGAAATGCTCCGGATGGGTGAAAAGAAATACTGACAAATGAATACAATGGTGAGAGAATGGCAATAAGCTAAAACCATGAGTCTTGAAGAGAATGGAGCAAGATTAAAGAGAAACTCTTCGTCGGTCTTCAAAATCCGAGAATGACGACGAGAACACCACCATGAATTATTTAGATACTCCAGAAGAATCAAAACGAAGAGGTTGAGCCAACAATGAAAAGATTTTGACAGATCTTGGAGAAGACATTTGACCGATGCTGAATCATTCTTACGTCAAACTTTGAAAAAGAATTTGACGATAGCTCCGGGAAAATTAGAAGAGTCAGGTAAGATCCTGGGAGAAGACCTGTGGGTTAGGGCCCACTCAAAAGAAGCACCATTGAAATGATTTAAAAGAGAGGTTGCACTGGTTGAATTAAATGGCTAGATGAGATAACAATCTTGAAAGAGCTTGAAAGGATTACGAAAGCCGAGTGGAAACACGAATCTTCTGAGATTTCTTGAGCACTCCGGAACAAATGAATAGCGAAGAGTGGATGATTATGAGGTGCACCGGTATGATAAAACTTCTTAAACGAGGAAAGGATATGATCAACACCAAAAGCTTGAATTGAATCCACCGGAAAAGAAAACGAGTGAAGATTGACGAACTTGAAGCTCCGTTAGAATGTTCATGAGAATCACCAGGTAAGAAGAAGAAGGGAAAAAAATGGAGAGACTTCACATGAATAAAAGGATACTTGATTAAGAATCTGAATCCTTGAATAGAAAGGGTGGGTGGGAGGGAAAAACAAAGGCAACTTGGAGACGGATGAAACAAACACCGTTGAGAAAACCGAGAGATGATCTTGCGATGTTTAAATGATCGGATCCACTTGAAGAGAAGCACACCGGTTGAAAAGGATTAACATGACAATCTCGATTATCATGAAGGATTAGTATTCATATAGAAATATGAGAACACCGCTTATGAAAGGGATGGAATCCACATTTTCTCTGAAGCAACTCGAATACCACAACTCAAAACAAAACAAAGGATTGGCTTGCAGAATAAGCCGGAACAAACATATGATAGAGATTTCATCCGAAGTTTTCGTGGTGGGGCCTACACGGGCTCGATCGTACAACACCATCATGTACAAGGCAGTGCACATGACATACGAAGCGTCCCCGAGTCGGCATAGCCAAGGACTCTTTAAGACACAACGAGACCACTGTAAAACCAACCGTGGATAGGCGGACCACTAGACGTCGAACCCCAATTTCATATCATACATCTGTCGGAAAGATATCCTAAGAGCTACTTGAATTCCCACTTATAAACTCCCGAAACTTTCCGCTTATGCAATCAGGTGTTGGTGATACAGGGGAAGCATAATATCTCACCCAAAACTAGCAAATCCTACATCCAGCTGTATCCATCCTTCAACACATAACCAAGAAACCTTCAGAAATCGTCTACCTCAACCTTCGAAAAGCATCCATTATACAAGTTATGACAATACTGCCAAACTCCCGCCCCAGTACTGGGTGGCGTTGAGGTTATCTCACCAACAACTGCATAAAAGAGATTTTCGATGTCGGCGAAACTAAACTCAGGTATTCCAGAACTGCAACGATAAAATTGTGACGACAACACCCCGGAGCTCAACTCCCCGGGTCATTGCCACAACCCCTAAATGTCAGGAGGCACCAAGAACAATGTTCTCGTCACAAAACCATCGGAATGATTCCAAGATACCCGCGTGATCCTAAATTTTTTTTAGTGAAATTTGAGAAGAGAAGAGTCAAAACTCTATGTCAGGATGCCTCACCAGAGCGACGAAGGGACTGAGGAGTAAAAAGAAGTCCTAACTCTCTGATATATATAATCCTAAATGACTCAAAACATTTCTAGACTCAATAACGCCAGCGATTCGATCAAGCAGGGGGCTCCTAAGGTCGGAGAAGGCTCTGATTACCAACTTGTAACGCCCTCGATGCGGCTATATCTCCCACATGTCGAAGCACGACTTAGAGGCATAACCGCATTTAAAGCAATGTCGCAAGTGAGGTAATCTTCACACAACCCATGTAATACATGAGGGAAGTAGATACATAGTTGGCTTACAATCGCCACTTCACACAATACAAGAATAAGTCATTACATCATCCAGATACAATCAAGGTCCGACTATGCAACCAAAATGAAACAAGACTACCCCAAAAGCTACACAGATCCCTAATCGTCCCGACTGGGCTCCACTACTGATCAACTAGAACGAAACAACACAAAGGACAAGATCTTCAACGAGCTCCTCCTTGAGCTTGGTTGCATCATCTGCAAGGTTTCATTGGCACCTGCAAACTGGTTTTGGAAGTATCCATGAGTCACGGGGACTCAGCAATCTCACACCCTCGCGATCAAGACTATTTAAGCTTATAGGTAAGGTAAAGGTATGACGTGGAGCTGCAGCAAGCGACTAGCATATATGGTGGCTAACATACGCAAAAGACAGCAAGAAGAGAAGGCAAAGCACGATCGAACAACTATGATCAAGAAGTGATCCTAGAACAACCTATGTCAAGCATTACTCCAACACCGTGTTCACTTCCCGGACTCCGCCGAGAAGAGACCATCACGGTTATACACGCGGTTGGTGCATTTTAATTAATGTCAACTTCAGGTTTTCTACAACCAGACATTAACAAATTCCCATCTGCCCATAACCGCGGGCACGGCTTTCGAAAGTTCAAATCCCTGCAGGGGTGTCCCAACTTAGCCCATCACAAGCTCTCACGGTCAACGAAGGATATCCCTTCTAGCGAGAAGACCCGACCAGACTCGGAATCCCGGTTACAAGACATGCTCGACAATGGTAAAACAAGTCCAGCAAGACCACCCGTTGTGCCGACAAATCCCGATAGGAGCTGCACATATCTCGTTCTCAGGGCACACCGGATAAGCTAAGCGTACGGGAGCCAACGTAATCCAAGTTGCCAAGGGACGACCCCGCACGGTGCTCTGGGTTGGACTAACACTTAGAGAAGCACTGGCCCCGGGGGTTTAAATAAAGATGACCCTTGAGCCGGCCGACTCAAGGGAAATAAAAGGCTAGGTGGCCAATGGTAAAACCAATGTTGGGCCTTGCTGGAGGAGTTTTATTCAAGGCGAACTGTCAAGGGGTTCCCATTATAACCCAACCGCGTAAGGAATGCAAAATTCGGGAACATAGCACCGATATGACGGAAACTAGGGCGGCAAGAGTGGAACAAAACACCAGGCATAAGGCCGAGCCTTCCAACCTTTACAAAGTATATATATGCATTAATTAAATAAGAGATATTGTGATATCCCAACAAGTAAACCTGTTCCAACAAGGAACACCATCTCCATGTTCCAACAAGGAACAAACTTTAATCTTCACCTGCAAGTAACAACGCTATAAGAGGGGCTGAGCAAAGCGGTAATATAGCCAAACAACGGTTTGCTAGGATAAGGTGGGATAGAGGCTTGGTTTAACAATATGGGAGGCATGATAAGAAAGTGGTAGGTATCGCAACATAGGCATAGAAAAAGAGCGAGCAACTAGCAAGCAAAGATAGAAGTGATTTCGAGGGTATGGTGATCTTGCCTGCAAAGTTGTCAGAGTTGACTTGATCCTTGTAAGCGAACTCAACGGCTCCTCGTTCATGAACTCGTCTCCCGGCTCTACCCAAACAAGAACAACAAGCAAACGGAACACAATCAACCACGTGCAATGCTCAAACAACATGATGCAAACATGGTATGATATGCGGGATGCAGTATGTGATGCATATGCAAGATTTGACAAGGAATGATTGAACCTGGCCTCAAATTGTAAATGCAAGAGTGCCACTGGAAAGGTGAGGTGATTTTGGTTGAAATTGATATAAAGATCACCGGAATCGGATGCACGGTTTGGAAATGGCAAGCAAAACAAATATGGCACCGGTCTGCGATAATCAGCAAGTAGCCATCTAAATGCATCAATATAAATATGCTACATCACTCAAACATGACAACAAAATACATGGCAGCGATCCACTCAAGATGCTTGACAAAAGATGAACACTGAGCTACGGCTAATTCATCCATTAACAGGTTCAAACAAGCATGGCAAAAGTGCAAATGATAACAGGTTTCAGACTTGGTGAAATTAACACGTCTGGAATTTATCATCAGGAAGCACACTTTTGAGCATGAAAACTACATGCTACAGGAACATATCATGGCAAAGAAAGGCATGTCATGAAGCTACTCAAAGCACTTCACAAAAGTCCCTTAGTGACCTTGAGCCAAAAGGGATCAGAAAATACAATTGCAAGCATGTGAACATGGAAAAAGCATAAACAGATTCAGACTTAGTGAAAAACTGGAGCATGCAAATCAGTTAACGAGTAGGCATGTTTACGAGCTCGATGCACTCACTACAAGGCATGACATGACAAACTAAGCATACACCCATAAATAAGACATGGCATAGAAGCTAGAGATGGCAAGAACAACAACATAGCATGCACGGATCAATAGCAACATCCTCGGCAAAATCGCTAAACATGTCAACAATTTGCCAGGATTCACAATATAGCAAACGTAGAGCTCGATTGACTCAAGCTAGGGTGCTCCATAAATGCAAACAAAGACATCCATGAATAGAGCACCACAATGTTAACAAATCATCCTTACTGATCATCCTCAAAAGAGGCACGGATCACTAGGAAACAACATGAACATATGGCATAACGACAAAATCAGGACAAGGACTTAGTGAAATTCTACGTCCCTGAAATCAGCATTACCGATTATGCTACTTTGCAAGCTTTTGCTAGTCACCACACATATCACAAAAATACATGGCAAGCACCTCTGTAAAGATGGCATAGCATATAACAAAACATATGTAGAGCTCAGGATCATATCATGCACACATTAAACATGGCAAAAATGACAAATAGCTATTTGCTGAAACAGATCTGCCAAATTCATCACATAGCCCTCTTCCAATAGCATTTTGGGCATCAATATGAGCTCAAATGAAAATGATTCAATGAGATGAAATGATGTACTCGTCAAGACGAACATTTTTATATGCTACACGCACAAATCGGAGTCACGGATGATGAGTTATGGCATGATGAACATGAGCACATGAGACTGATTTTTAGGGACTTAGCAGTTTTCAGGAAAAAAACATGCGAGCGCTAAATAACTAAACGGCGCACATGCGGGGAATAGGGGAATGCTCACCACATGGGCTCGGCCCAAAATGTGGAGATGGGCTGGCTTTGGAGCCCATGTGCAGAGGAGAGGTTGTCCTCGTCAACCTCCTCCTCCCGCTCGGGCAAGGAACAATGGCGGCAGCGGCACGGTACAAAGCTCCGGCGAGGGCATGCGCAGGCCGGGGACGTGGGGAGGCACCGGAAATGGGCAGATTTGGATGCGGGGACTCCGGATCCGGCGACGAGGAAGCTTGAGGCGGCCCGGGCGCGGAGATCCCTACAGGCCATGGCGGGGTGGCTCCCTGGGAAGCAACAGAGAGAGAGAGGGCTCGGGATGAGAGAGAGCCAGGGGAACACATGAGATGGCGCGGGGAGGCGTGACCTGAGGACGGCGGCGGCGGCGGAGCAGCTTCCGGTGAAGAAGGCGGCAGCGACCGGTGTCTCTCCGGCGAAGTCCGGCGGGACTTCGGCGGGCAGCGAGTGAGGCGGTGAAGCCGGGCTTCGGCGGTGGCGGCTTGGGCCCGTGTGGGCCCCGGATGGGCTCCGCGGGCCGCGAAGAGAGAGAGGGCGCGACGCGGGCTGATGTGGCGCGCTCCGGTTTGCCGGGAGCGGTCGCCCGGATGACGTGGCAGGCTCCCATAGGCTGGAGCGACGTGGCGGCGGCGCGGCGGACATGTCCAACGCGGTGAGGACGAGTCCGGCGGCGCGAGGGGAGGGATTTTAGGGTTTCGACCGCGAATTTTGATGGGGTGCACATATTTATAGGTAGAGGGAGCTAGGAGAGTCCAAATGAGGTGCGGTTTGCGGCCACGAGATCGTGATCGAACGATCGAGATGATGGAGGAGGTTTAGGTGGGTTTTGGGCCACTTTGGAGGGGTGTTGGGCTGCAACACACACGAGGCCTTTTCGGTCCCTCGTTTAACCGTTGGAGTATCAAACGAAGTCCAAATGATACGAAACTTGACAGGCGGTCTTCCGGTAGTAAACCAAGGCCGCATGACAAGTCTTGGTCCAATCCGAAAACGTTTAACACCCGCACATGAAAAGAGGTAGAAAGGAACACCGGGTGACATAGGAATGCCGGATTGCAAAACGGACAACGGGGAAAAAGCTCGAATGCATGAGACGAACATGTATGCAAATGCGATGCACATGATGACATGATATGCAATGCATGACACACAAGCAATGAAAAGGCAAACAACAGCGAATGACTGGAAGACACCTGGCACATCGGTCTCTGGGCGTTACAGACAACTAGTACAAGTTATCCTAACAAAAGTTGTCTTCGCCTGCAAAAGCCTCTGGTGGTGACGCCGCGGTGGGCTCTGCGATGACCTCCGTCCTGCTGTCTTGGCGGTCTTGGTCTTGTTGCACCGATAGGGAGACCTTTGCTTGATTCCTCGGGACCCCACGCTTGCGCTTGCCTCCTTAGCAATGAAGAGGAAACTGGTACACTGCGCCCGCAGGCGCCCGCCTGGCCTTGGTCATCAGGGCTCATGTCATATGACCCTCACGAGGTGCATCTTGCATAGATATCTCCGCTCCTCGGGAGCCAGCTTGGTGAGGCCCGCCCCCCAGGGAGATCTTGGTGTCGTCCGCCTCGCGAGGCCTGGCCCCTCGCGAGGGTCTTTTGGGTTGTTGTTGCTGAAGCTGGGCCGTATCGAGCCGTCGATGGAGCCATGCCGTGGGCCGCATGCAGGCAAATCTGGGTACCCCCATTCCCAGGACGCCAATAGTAGCCCCCGGGCCCAAGGCTCACTCAAGCTTGGCTTTGAGGCGAAGCCAAAGGGAAAGTGTGGAGTGTCGTGGGCCCCAACTTCCTACGACCTCGGTTGACGCTTGGTGTTTAATGGGACGTGGGTGCCTCCGCTTCCCCACGCTGCCTCGACAACCGTTTAACTTGACAAGACCGTGCTGCATGCAGAGAAAACCATCATTACGTGCGATCATGGCGGCCGGCGGTTGGCCTCCTTCCGGCTATAAATGAGGGGAGGGGCGGAGCCCCCTTGCTCATCTCTGTCTTCTCGCCACCCGCTCCTTCTTCCTCCTCCTAGCCTTGCTGACTTGCTGCAAAACCCATGGCGCCGATTAGGAGGTTCTCCACTGTGGAGAAATGTAAAAAACCCTCATGAGGAGCAGGGGCCACTCCCACCAAAGAAGAGGCTCAGTCGTCCCCGCGACACCAGCGAGAGGCCAGAGGTGACGCAACCGTGGTACGAGCGGCCTCCGCCTGGCTTTCCGCTCCCTCTGTACGCCCGAGCGCAAGGCTCTAGAGAGGGCGGCAGCGCCTCGCGCCACGCAAGCCACGGCCGTGGTGGCCAGGCTGAGGTTGCACGGGCTGCAGGCCCGCGAACTGATACGTCTCCAATGTATCTATACTTTTTTATTGTTCTATGCTATTATATTACCTGTTTTGGATGTTTAATGGGCTTTAATATACATTTTTATATTATTTTTGGGGCTAACCTACTAACCAAAGGCCCAGTGCAAATTGCTGTTTTTTTGCCTATTCATTGTTTCGCAGAAAAGGAATATCAAACGGAATGAAACCTTCGGGAGAGTTATTTTTGGAACAAACGTGATACAGGAGACTTGGAGTCTACGTCAAGAAAGAAGCGAGGAGGCCACGAGGCAGGGAGGCGCGCCCCCACCCTCGTGGGCCCGTCACAGCTCCACCGACGTACTTCTTCCTCCTATATATACCCATATACCCCGAAAACATCCAGGAGCACCACAAAACCCTATTTCCACCGCCGCAACCTTCTGTACCCATGAGATCCCATCTTGGGGCCTTTTCCGGCGCTCCGCTAGAGGGGGGATTGATCACGAAGGGCTTCTACATCAACACCATAGCCTCTCCGCTGATTTGTGAGTAGTTTACCACAGACCTTCGGGTCCATAGTTATTAGCTAGATGGCTTCTTCTCTCTCTTTGGATCTCAATACAAAGTTCTCCTCGATTCTCTTGGAGATCTATTTGATGTAATTCTTTCTGCGGTGTGTTTTGTCGAGATCCGATGAATTGTGGGTTTATGATCAAGATTATCTATGAACAATATTAGATTCTTCTCTAAAGTCTCTTATGCATGATTTAAATATCTTTGCAAGTCTCTTCAAATTATCAGTTTGGTTTGGCCTACTAGATTGATCGTTCTAGCAATGGGATAAGTGCTTAGCTTTGGGTTCAATCTTGCGGTGTCCTTTCCCAGTAACAACATGGGCAGCAAGGCACATATTGTATTGTTGCCATCGAGGATAAAAGATGGAGTTTATATCATATTGCTTGAGTTTATCCCTCTACATCATGTCATCTTGCCTAATGCATTACTCTGTTCTTATGAACTTAATACTCTCGATGCATGCTGGATAGCGGTCGATGTGTGGAGTAATAGTAGTAGATGCAGAATCATTTCGGTCTACTTGTCGCAGATGTGATGCCTATATACATGATCATGCCTAGATATTCTCATAACTAAGCGCTTTTCTATCAATTGCTCGACAGTATTTGTTCACCCACCGTAATATTTGCTATGTTGAGAGAAGCCACTAGTGAAACCTATGGCCCTCGGGTCTATCTTCCATCATATTATTTTCCTATCAACTTGATATTTCTATTACCGTTTATTTTTCAATCTTTATTTTCCAATCTATACAACAAAAATACCAAAAATAATTAACTTATTATCTCTATCAGATCTCATTTTCGTAAGTGACCGTGAAGGGATTGACAACCCCTTTATCGCGTTGGTTGCGAGGTTCTTGTTTGTTTGTGCAGGTACTAGGGGACTTGTGTGTTACCTCCTACTGGATTGATACCTTGGTTCTCAAAACTGAGGGAAATACTTACGCTACTGTACTGCATCACCTTTTCCTCTTCACGGGAAAACCAACACAAGCTCAAGAGGAAGCGAGAAGGATTTCTGGCGCCGTTGCCGAGGAGGTTTTCACCAAGTCAAGTCATGCTTTGATCTCCCACCATCGTGTGGATTTATGGCGCTTAAACCAAGTACCCATTACAAACTCTTATCCCTCGCATTACATTATTTGCCATTTGCCTCTCGTTTTCCGCTCCCCCACTTCACCCTTGCTGTTTTATTCGCCTCTTTTCCGTCCACCTCTTTTTCGCCCGTCTCTTTTTGCTTGCTTCTTATGTGTCCGTGTGTTAGGTCGTTGGTTTTTTCTATCATGGCTAGTCCTTCTATCATTGTTAGTACTTCCGATCATGAAGTTCTCAATATTAAACAAAGGGAGGGAGAAAATTTAAAAGATGCTTGGTATAGAATTTGCAATGCTCAGAATAGATCCACTAGGAGGCAATCCACTTCCGTTCTTCTTCACAATTTTTATGTAGGCATCACCCCTTGGAATAGATATATTCTTGATACCATTACCGGAGGGAATTTCTTGGGTAGCCATACTTTTGATTCTTATATTGCTATGATTGATTTGTTTGGTCCACCACCTCTCTTGGTTAATGGAACTATTTTAACTTTGGAACATGTGATGCAAAGGCTTGAAATTATTGAAAATAAAGTTGCCACTATAGAGTTGATTGAGAATTTGGACAAAAGATCCAAAACCAGATTACCCAATATGGATCTAAGGTAGGAGTTACTCTGAATTTTTTTAAAGAAAAAGAACCAATAGTTAAGGAAAAGATAGATCAAGATTCCACAAGGATTGATAAACTTGAGGATATTATTACCAACTTAGGGTCTGCCTTTTCTTCCGTGAAAAATACTCCAAATCCTCCTACCACTAGATTTTCCAAGTTTATGTATGTACCTAAAAATAAAAATGGTGAATCTTCTTGTAAGGAAAATGCGGACCTCAAAGCAATAAGTGTTCATCCCAACTTTTTCACAATCATTAAGGAACCTTTTGCTACAAATGATTTTCTTGATTTCTTGCCTAGGAGTTTGATCATTAATAAAAAGAAGGAAACTCCTAGTGTTCTATTGAAGAATTTCCTACCAAAGATGACAATACCTAGATCTATTCTTGTTTTTATGCCTAGCTAGGGGCGTTAAACAATAGCGCTTGTCGGGAGGCAACCCAATTTTATTTTTGTTTGTTGCTTTTTGGTTCAATTTAGTAATAAATAATTCGTCTAGCTTATGTTTAGATGTGGTTTTATGCTTTTAATTAGTGTTTGTGCCAAGTAGAACCTTTGGGAAGACTTGGGGGAAGTCTTTGTGATCTTGCTGTAAAAAACAGAAACTTTAGCACTCACGAGATTAGCTGCCATTTTTTACTGGAGAGTGAGATTAGGTTGATTCTTTTTGCAGATTATTAATAGACAAATTCCTCACGTAAAACATTTTATTTAAGAATTTTTGGGGTTACAGAAGTATTCGAAACCTACAGATTACTACAGACTGTTCTGTTTTTAACAGATTATTTTTTCGTGTGTTGTTTGTTTATTTTGATGAATCTATGCCTAGTATCGGGGGGTATGAACCATAGAGAAGTTGGAATACAGTAGGTTTAACACCAATATAAATAAATAATGAGTTCATTACAGTACCTTGAAGTGGTGGTTTGTTTTCTTATAGTAACGGAGCTCATGAGATTTTCTGTTGAGTTTTGTGTTGTGAAGTTTTCAAGTTTCGGGTAAAGATTTGATGGATTTTGGAACAAGGAGTGGCAAGAGCCTAAGATTGGGGATTCCCAAGGCACCCCAAGGAAAAATTCAAGGACAACCAAAAGCCTAAGCTTGGGATGCCCCGGAAGGCATCCCCTCTTTCGTCTTCGTCCATCGGTAACTTTACTTGAGGCTATGTTTTTATTCACCACATGATATGTGTTTTGCTTGGAGCGTCTTGTATGATTTGAGTCTTTGATTTTTAGTTTACCACAATAATCCTTGCTGTACACACCTTTTGTAGAGACACACATGAATATGGATTTATTAGAATACTCTATGTGCTTCACTTATATCTTTTGAGCTAGATAATTTTGCTCTAGTGCTTCACTTATATCTTTTTAGAGCACGGTGGTGGTTCTATTTTATAGAAATTATTGATCTCTCATGCTTCACTTATATTATTTTGGGAGTCTTACAAAACAACATGGTAATTTGCTTTGGCTATAAAATTAGTCCTAATTTAATAGGCATCCAAGATGAGTATAATAAAAACTATCATAAAAAGTGCATTGAATACTATGAGAAGTTTGATACTTGATGATTGTTTTGAGATATGAAGATGGTGATATTAGAGTCATGATAGTTGAGTAGTTGTGAATTTGAGAAATACTTGTGTTAAAGTTTGTGATTCCCGTAGCATGCACGTATGGTGAACCGTTATGTGATGAAGTTGGAGCATGATTTATTTAATGATTGTCTTCCTTATGAGTGGCGGTCGGGGACGAGCGATGGTCTTTTCCTACAAATATATCTCCCTAGGAGCATGCGCGTAGTACTTTGTTTTGGTAACTAATAGATTTTTGCAATAAGTATGTGAGCTCTTTATGACTAATGTTGAGTCCATGGATTATACACACTCTCACCCTTCCACCATTGCTAGCCTCTCTAGTACCGCGTAACTTTCGCCGGTACCATAAACCCACAATAGACCTTCCTCAAAACATCCACCATACCTACCTATTATGGCATTTCCATAGCCATTCCGAGATATATTTCCATGCAACTTACCATCGTTCCATTTATTATGACATGCTTAATCATTGTCATATTGCTTTGCATGATCATGTAGTCGACATGTATTTGTGGCAAAGCCACCGTTCATAATTCTTTCATACATGTCACTCATTAGTCATTGCACATCCTGGTACACCGCCGGAGGCATTCACATAGAGTCATATTTTGTTCTAAGTATCAAGTTGTAATTTTTCCGAGTTGTAAGTAAATAAAAGTGTGATGATCATCATTATTAGAGCATTGTCCCATGTGAGGAAAGGATGATGGAGACTATGATTCCCCCACAAGTCGGGATGAGACTCCGGACGAAAATATATATAAAAAGAGGAGAAATGCCATAAAAAGGCCCAAAAATGAGAGAAAAAGAGAGAAGGGACAATGCTACTATCCTTTTATCACACTTGTTCTTCAAAATAGCACCATGATCTTCATGATAGATAGAGTCTCCTATGTTTTCACTTTCATATACTAATGGGAATTTTACATTATAGAACTTGGCTTGCATATTCCAATTACGGGCTTCCTCAAAATTCCCTAGGTCTTCATGAGCAAGCAAGTTGGATGCACACCAACTTAGTTTTCTTTGTTGAGCTTTCATACACTTATAGCTCTAGTGCATCCGTTGCATGGCAATCTCTACTCACTCACATTGATATCTATTGACGGGAATCTCCATAGCCCGTTGATACGCCTAGTTGATGTGAGACTATCTTCTCCTTTTTGTCTTCTCCACAACCACCATTCTATTCCACCAATAGTGCTATATCCATTGCTCATGCTCATGTATTGCGTGAAGATTGAAAAAGTTTGAGAACATCAAAAGTTTGAAACAATTGCTTGGCTTGTCATCGCGGTTGTGCCTGATTTAAATATTTTGTGTGGTGAAGATGGAGCATAGCCAGACTATATGATTTTGTAGGGATAACTCTCTTTGGCCATGTTATTATGAGAATACATGATTGCTTTCTTAGTATGCTTGAAGTATTATTATTTTTATGTTAATATTAAACTTTTGTCTTGAATCTTTCGGATCTGAACATTCATGCCACAATAAAGAAAATTACATTGAGAATTATGCTAGGTAGAATTCCACATCAAAAATTCTGTTTTTATCATTTACCTACTCAAGGACGAGCAGGAATTAAGCATGGGGATGCTTGATACATCTCCAACATATCTATAATTTTTGATTGTTCCATGCTATTATATTGCCTGTTTGGATGTTTAATAGGCTTTAATATACCTTTTTATATTATTTTTGGGACTAACCTACTAACCAAAGGCCCAGTGCAAATTGCTATTTTTTTTGCCTATTTCAGTGTTTCGCAGAAAAGGAATATCAAACGGAATCCAAATGGAATGAAACCTTTGGGAGAGCTATTTTTGGAACAAACGTGATCTAGGAGACTTGGAGTCTACGTCAAGAAAGAAGCAAGGAGGCCACAAGGCAGGGAGGCATGCCCAGGGGGGTAGGCATACCCCCCACCCTCATGGGCCCCTCGCAGCTCCACCGATGTACTTCTTCCTCCTATATATACCCATATACCACAAAAACATCTAGGAGCACCATGAAACCCTATTTCCACCGCCGCAACCTTCTGTACCCGTGAGATCCCATCTTGGGGCCTTTTCCGGCGCTCCCCCGGAGGGGGAATCGATCACAGAGGGCTTTTAAATCAACATCATAGCCTCTCCAATGATGTGTGAGTAGTTTACCACAGACCTTCGGGTCTATAGTTATTAGCTAGATGGCTTCTTCTCTCTCTTTGGATCTCAATACAAAGTTCTCCTCGATTCTCTTGGAGATCTATTTGATGTAATTCTTTTTGCGGTGTGTTTATCGAGATCCGATGAATTGTGGGTTTATGATCAAGATTATCTATGAACAATATTTGATTCTTCTCTGAAATCTCTTATGCATGTTTTAAATATCTTTGCAAGTCTCTTCGAATTATCAGTTTAGTTTGGCCTACTAGATTGATCGTTCTTGCAATGGGAGAAGTGCTTAGCTTTGGGTTCAATCTTATGGTGTCCTTTCCCGGTGACAGCAGGGGCAGCAAGGCACGTATTGTATTGTTGCCAACGAGGATAAAAAGATGGGGTTTATATCATATTGCTTGAGTTTATCCCTCTACATCATATCATCTTTCCTAATGCGTTACTCTGTTCTTATGAACTTAATACTCTAGATGCATGCTGGATAGCGGTCGATGTGTGGAGTATAGTAGTAGATGCAGAATCTTTTTGGTCTAATTGTCCCGGACGTGATGCCTATATACATGATCATGCCTAGATATTCTCATAACTATGCGCTTTTCTATCAATTGCTCGACAGGAATTTGTTCACCCACCGTAGAACCACTAGTGAAACCTATGGCCCCCGGGTCTATCTTCCATCATATTATTTCCCTATCAACTTGCTATTTCTATTACCGTTTATTTTACAATCTTTATTTTCCAATCTATACAACAAAAATACCAAAAATATTTATCTTATTATCTCTATCAGATCTCACTTTCGTAAGTGACCGTGAAGGGATTGACAACCCCTTTATCGCGTTGGTTGCAAGGTTCTTGTTTGTTTGTGCAGGTACTAGGGGACTTGTGTGTTACCTCCTGCTGGATTGATACCTTGGTTCTCAAAACTGAGGGAAATACTTATGCTACTATGCTGCATCACCCTTTCCTCTTCAAGGGAAAACCAACGCAAGCTCAAGAGGTAGCACGAACCCACGCCGAAGGCTCCTCACGCGTGTTCGTGGTGTGGGAGGCGATGCCATAGTGTACATGGATCCAGCTCCCGAGGTTCCTCGCCGAGGAGATGCCGCTGAGGGGGGCGGTTGAGCTGTGGTACGTCGGGTGCTGCAGTCTGGTCACGGGGGCAGAGGTCAAGGTCATTCCCCCGGGCAAGATATTCATGACCCAAGGATGGGGCGAGGTCGCCCGCGCCTGCCACATGGAGGGGTACCCTCACCATCCTCTTTGAGTATGACGGCGCCTCCATGCCGCCCTTCAAGGTCTTCAACGAGGAGGGCTGCCGCCTGGAGTGCTGCTCTGGAGTAAGCGGCCCGCGTGGCGTGGCTACAGGCATCGAGCCCGCCTCCGGTCTTGCGGATAGCTCCTCCACCAGCAGCGACGACTCTTGGAATCCAGCGACTCTCTCGATCCTAGCGAGTCACCGGAATCGAGCGACGACATCTACGTGCCACCGAGATCTCACCATGACCGGAGCGCGGCAACGGCATCTGCTCGGCGTCGACAATGATCTGGATGGGGTTGGTGTCGGCCTCACGTGGCCCACTGTTGATGACAGCGTCGACAGCAGTGCCCGTAGCCAAGGCTTCTTGAGGTTTTTCTGCTTTTGTTCCCTGCGAGGAATCGAGACAAACCCCGTGGGGGTATGTAAAGAACTTGTAATGCTTTTGCTTCGATGTTTATTATTCTTAGTATAAGGTTGCAGCTGTGTGCCCCCCTTTGGCATTGTTCCCCCTTTTTGTTCTCACGGTAGCTAAGCGCTCTACACCGGTAGGTCCTAGTCCCCAGGCAGGCTTCAGCCATCGCTGGTATGCCAGTTCATGATGCCGTGGTCAAGGCCATGAGGTGAGCGGCCTGAGGTCCGGTAAGAGCTCCTGAGGAGCAATGCTCAAGAGGTCCCCTTTGGCGTGCAAGCAGCTCCCTAAAGGCCGAAAAGGGAAGCGGCATTGCCGGAGCGAGATTACGAGAATTGAAAATTCCAGGTAGCGGGTTCGCGCTGGTTCGTACAAGTAACTTATCTTGATGAGCCTAAGGTGATTCCTTTGTGCGGCGCCCGATTTGCGCTTTAGCGGTGGTGCTACCAGGTAGGGCTCACGCCGGCCTACCCTTTCCTCGCTCATCTAAATGCTCTGCGTCCTCAGGTCCCGCCCCTCGAGCGAGGCTCAGCCGCCGCTGGTATGCCAGGTCGCGATGTCGTGGTCAAGGCCAGGGGGTGAGGGCTAGAGAGTTAGTAGGAGCTCGCGAGGCACGATGCTTAGGAGCCCCCCTTTAACGCGCAAGTGAATCGCGAAAAAAATAGGCGACCGGGAGGACCGCCTGTAGTTAAGCTCTGGAGATTCTTGTGGGTTAGTCTGAGAGGAGCATATAACTCATAATCGTGTTTGATGTCCTGCCGCTGATCTTTCCGCAAGAAGATGAAGGCACTGAGGATCTGGTGAGGTGACGTGCATGGGGCAGGCCACGAGCCAGAGCTCGATCTCTTAGATTTGTCAGCGTTGCAGGGACGGACTCGAGCACACATGTCGTGCC
Organism: Triticum aestivum; assembly: GCF_018294505.1. Lineage (NCBI taxonomy): Eukaryota > Viridiplantae > Streptophyta > Magnoliopsida > Poales > Poaceae > Triticum > Triticum aestivum. The sequence continues at coordinate 227,470,183 of NC_057797.1, forward strand.
AGCATGTGTAGCCCCCGTTGCCGGATGAGCAGGAGGCCGGTCAGCAACGCGGGAAGCCGCGAAGGGCAACATGCAAGCACGTGATAACATAAATCATCTCATGGAAGGAGATAATGCTAGCTCTGATAGATGCAAAACGACACATGCCACAGGGACGTACCCACGCGGCCTGGGGATGATGTAGCCTAAGGGGCGCCCCCAACTGAATAAACCAAAAAATGTCACCTGGCACAGTTTCTGAAGAGATATTGGAGTTGTCGAAGATGTGTGCTGAAGAAGTCGCTCCTCACGAGCCGCCTGGGTCCTGAACCTCGGGAGGCTCTGGGTGCTCAGGGGGCTCGCAAAGAACCGTCGCCATCTCCGCCAGGACTGCCTGGTGCCTAGCCTCCTGAGCCACCAGAACGCTCCGCAGGCGACGCTGGAAGGTAACAGCAGCGTTCGGCAAGCCAAAAGGCATGTGAACATAGCTGTGAAGGGGCCCCTCACACCGGCCAACGTTCGATGGCCAGAAGCGCTCCTGGGATGCGGCCCTGTTGAGTCCTGGAATGTTGAAACAGACGCGCAGCTTGTTGTCCTCGTAAGAACAAGGAGCCGTGCCAGGTGGTGGGCGGCGGTCGCCGCGCATGGCTCTCGCCTCTTGAAGCTCCTCGGTCGCCTTGGTGATGAACTCCTTAGCACCTGGCACCCCGTGCCTTGTGCCCTCGTGGGGGAAACGCGCACTGAAGCACGCCTCCACATGGTGCCCAAGTGCCTCCCTTGTGACGTTGGCTAAGTCAGAGACCCTCCAGAAGAGAGCCCCCGAGCCCAGCCTGAGAGGGGCGTTGGGCGCGCCTTCCTATGCGAGAGAGGGAGGCGCCCCATCCGTGAGCGCAAGTTCTAAGGTGGTGCCACTGGAGACACCGCTCTCCTGAGGCTCTTGGCAGAGCATCTGCTTCTTCTTCTTGGGCACAGCCTCAGGAGGGTGGACGGTGCCTTTGTTGTCTGGGTCCTCGACCGCTGTAGCCTGGTAGGCGCGCTCGAGAGAGCACCATGCATCCTTCTCCTCGCTGGTGATTGTGATGATGTCGTGGTTCCCTGGCAACTTGAGGACATTGTAACCATGATGAGTCACCGCCATGAACTTGGCCAGGGCTGGATATCCAAGGATGGCATTGTACGGAAGGCGGATGTGGGCGACGTCGAAGTCGATGAGCTCGGTGCGAGAGTTGTCGTGCTGGCCGAAGGTGACAGGGAGGCGGATCTTCCCTATCGGGGTGGTGGTGCCGTCGGTCACTCCTGAGAAAGGCTTGGTGGGCTGCAGCTGATCATAGGGCACTTGGAGGCGGTCGAACGTCTTGATGGAAAGAACATTGTGTAACACCCTCGATGCGACTATAGCTCCCACGTGTCGAGGCACGACTTAGAGACATAATCGCATTGAAGGCATATGTCGCAAGTTAGGCAATCTTCACAACATCCCATGTAATAATAATAAAAGGGGAGGTAACATAGTTGGCTTACACTCGCCACGTCAATCAAGTACATAAATAACATTACATCATCCATACACTCAAGGCCCGACTACGGCACCAAAATAAAAGAGAACCCAACATGCGACAACGGTCCCGTTCACCCCCAACTGGGCACCACTATTGATCATCGGGAAAGGAAACATAGTATCATTGAGAGTCTTTGTCAAACTCCCACTTGAGCTCGTACGCGTCTCCCGGAGCGGAATCTTCAGGCCCTGCATCTGGTGTAATAGTAATCTGTGAGCCATAGGGACTCAGCAATCTCGCACCCTCACGATCAAGACTATTTGGGCTTATAGGTAAGGCAAGGTAAAATATGAGTGGAGCTGCAGCAAGCGACTAGCAAGTGTGGTGGCTAACTTATTCGCAAAAGAGAGCGAGAAGAGGAGGCAAAGCACGAGCGAGAAGCTAGAGAACAACCTGCGCAAACATTACTCCAACACCGTGTCCACTTCCCGGACTCCGCCGAGAAGAGGCCATCACGGTAACACACTCAGTTGATTCATTTTAATTAAATTAAGGTTCAAGTTGTCTACAACCGGACATTAACAAATTCCCATCTGCCCATAACCGCGGGCACGGCTTTTGAAAGTTCAATCCCTGCAGGGGAGTCCCAACTTAGCCCATGACAAGCTCTCACGGTCAACAAAGGACTAGACCTCCTCCCAAGACGTTCCGATCAGACTCGGTATCTCGGTAATTCAAGACACTTCGACAGGTTAAAACAAGACCAGCAACACCGCCCGAATGTGCCGACAAATCCCGATAGGAGCTGCACATATCTCTTTCTCAGGGCACACTCCCGATAGGAGCTGCAAGGGGCTCTAGTTTGGACCAACACTCAAAGGAGCACTGGCCCGGGGGGGTTAAAATATGATGACCCTTGAGTCTGCAGAACCCAAGGGAAAGAAAAGGCTAGGTGGCAGAAGGTAAAACCAAGGTTGGGCATTGCTGGAAAAGCTTTAATCAAGGCGAAATATCAAGGGGTTCCCATTATAACCCAACCGCGTAAGGAACTCAAAATCCGGGAACATAACACCGATATGACGGAAACTAGGGCGACAAGAGTGGAACAAAACACTAGGCGAGAGGCCGAGCCTTCCACCCTTTACCAAGTATATAGATGCATTAAGATAACATAGCAATATAATGATATCCCAACAAGTAAATAAATGTTCCAACAAGGAACGGCCTCCAATCTTCACCTGCAACTAGCAACGCTATAAGAGGGCTGAGCAAAGCGGTAACATAGCCAATCAACGGTTTGCTAGGAGAATGGTGGGTTAGAGGTTTGACATGGCAATTTGGGAGGCTTGCAAGCAATTTGTAGGCATCATAGCAATGGCATAGCAAAAGAGCGAGCAAACTAGCATAGCAAAGATAGTAGTGATTTTGAGGGTATGATCATCTTGCCTGCACAGTTGTCAGAGTTGACTGGATCCTCAAAAGCAAACTCAACGGGCTCCTCGTTAGCGAACTCGTCTCCCGGCTCTACCCAAACAAGACAAACAAGCAACAAGGATACAATCAACCACGTGCAAGAACAAGCAATATGATGAAATGATGATATGCTATGCGGCATGCGATGCGGGATGCAAAGTGCAAGATATGACAGGAAATGCATGAACCTGGCCTCAACTTGGAATTTCAAGGATTCCACTGGAAAGATGAGATGAAATTGCTTGAAAACGATATAAAGAACGCCGGAATCGGAGTTACGGTTTGGAAATGGCAAGCGATTCAAAAATGACACCGGTCTGCGATTTACAGCAAGTAGGCATCTAAATGCAATGAAATGAATATGCTACAACACCCAAACATGACAACAAAGTACTTGGCAGGGATGCACACAAGATGCTTAACAAAAGTCTAGCACTGAGCTACGGCCAATTCATCCATTAGGAGGTTCAAACAAGCATGGAAAAACGCAAATGGTAAAACAGATCTCAGACTTAGTGAAATTAACACTTGTCTGGAATTTCAGATCATATAGCCCTCTTCGGAGCAACAAAACAACATGCTACAGGACCTGAACATGACAAAGAAATACATGGCATGGAGCTAATCTACAAGCTTAACAAAAGTCCCTTAGTGACCTTGAGCCAAAAGGGATCACAATATATACTAACAAGCACACGAACATAGCAAAAACATAATCAGTTTTCAGACTTAGTGAAAACTGGGAGATGCTGAAACATAACTCACGAAGGCATGTTTACGAGCTTGATGCACTCACTACGATGCAAGTCATGGCAAGACAAGCATACACCCATAAAGAAGGCACAAAATACAAGCTAGACATGGCAAGAACAATGGCATAGCATGCACGGATCAACTACAATAACATCGGCAAAATCGCAAACAAGTTGACGATCTGCCCAGATTCACAACGAAGCAAAAGTAGAGCTCGATTGACTCAAGCTAGGGTGCTCCATAATTGCAAACAAAGACATGGATGGGTAGAGCACTACAATATTAACAAAACTCCCTTAGTGATCATCCTCAAAAGAGGCACGGATCACTAGGAAACAACAAGAACATATGGCATCATGAACTAAACAATCCCAGGACTTAGTGAAATTACCAAGTCCCTGAAAACAGAATTAGCAAGTGCACCACTTTGCAAGCTTGCACAAGTCACCACACACATCCTAAAAATACATGGGTTGCACCTCTGGATAGATGACAAAACCCTTAACAAAACATATGAAGAACTCACGGGCATATCATGCACACATTAATCATGGCAAAAATGACAAAAGTGCTAAACGGAGTAACAGATCTGACAATTAACTCAAGTAGCCCTCTTTTAACAGCATTTCGGGCATCAAGATGAGCTCTAATGAAAATGATGCAATGGAATGAAATGATGTACCCTCTGAGATGAACAATTTGATATGTTATATGCCCAAATCGGAGCTACAGATGCAAAGTTACGGGGCCGCGAACATGAGCATATGAACTAAAAATATCCGGGACTTAGTGAAAAAAAACTACCCCAGATCTGGATCTAGGGTTTACTGTTCACGGCACGGAACCCGAGGACGGCGGCGCGGCTCGCCGGGGAAGTCGAGGACGGCGGCGGCCGGTGTTGGGGACGCCGGATCCGGCGAGGTCGCCGGTGGCCGGGCCGGAGCTGG